>NW_019416505.1:332266-347730 GCF_000390285.2 Anoplophora glabripennis | reverse complement strand
CGACATGGCGCCCAACGTGGGGCTCGATTCGAACTTCCGATGTCTCCACCGAGGGCCCATGTCAATATGGTCGGTCATTACGATCATATTCCTCGACATGGCGCCCAACGTGGGGCTCGATTCGAACTTCCGATGTCTCCACCGAGGGCCCATGTCAATATGGTCGGTCATTACGATCATATTCCTCGACATGGCGCCCAACGTGGGGCTCGATTCGAACTTCCGATGTCTCCACCGAGGGCCCATGTCAATATGGTCGGTCATTACGATCATATTCCTCGACATGGCGCCCAACGTGGGGCTCGATTCGAACTTCCGATGTCTCCACCGAGGGCCCATGTCAATATGGTCGGTCATTACGATCATATTCCTCGACATGGCGCCCAACGTGGGGCTCGATTCGAACTTCCGATGTCTCCACCGAGGGCCCATGTCAATATGGTCGGTCATTACGATCATATTCCTCGACATGGCGCCCAACGTGGGGCTCGATTCGAACTTCCGATGTCTCCACCGAGGGCCCATGTCAATATGGTCGGTCATTACGATCATATTCCTCGACATGGCGCCCAACGTGGGGCTCGATTCGAACTTCCGATGTCTCCACCGAGGGCCCATGTCAATATGGTCGGTCATTATGATCATATTCCTCGACAGATTCATCTTCCACTACATAGAGATTGATTCTATAGTTGTGAGTCGCCGTTCTAACTATAAACTCATGCTTGCAACTGAAAGAGTTCATCGGTCGTGGTAACAATGGTTTTACGCCGTCGGTAGGCTATCCTACGACGCTATAAAATGTAAAAAAAACTCGTTTATTGGTCGGATTTACGAGGGGAATTTTAATAAACTTGAAAGCGACGATACAAAGTCAAGCGGAGGGAGAGCCGATGTCTTCAGGAAATTTGATAACAGGGGGACTGGGACTCCCAGAGGGATTAAATTTTATGAGATGTTAACTTTGAGCAGTTAAAAATTAGTTCGGTTGAAGGGAATCCATGTTGCGACAAGACGGGTCAATTTTGTTTAGTTTTTTATCTAGAGGAAAGGTAGGTTGGATGCGATCAAGATAAAACAACCATTGTAATTTTTTTTTATGAATATTTATAATAGTTAGAATTTAATGAAACGGTTAAATTTTACGCATAAATTTAATTTAACGTTCCGAAAATGTTTATTTAGATATACCCCTCGTCTCCTTATATCTGTGTATTTTAAATGATTGCAGAGAATAACAATTTTGTCCAAAGTAAAAGTTATCTGGAATGTGTAAAACCGCAACATTTTTATGTTGATGTACGTAAAAACGACACGTTTTTCTCAAATGCTGTTTGGGCATTATTTATTATAGTCTTTCTAACGTATTTGCGTTTACTGGGACTTAACGAGGTATTTCGCCAATCCAAATCCTCAAATGCACACGTTCCGCTAATAGAACACCCTGATCGTATGTCTGTCAAACATGTTCCAGTTGACGTTTCATTTGTGCTCAACCCCCCGACGATATTAATTATTAGTTCTCGAAATGCCGTTCCGGCTTATTCGGTCGCGTGACAATAATGGGCCCCTCCGACAATGAGGTATTTATCCGAGGGCTTCGATAAACATTGTCGAAGCAGCGGCTTTGTGTCGACTTCGGGGATATTGGATAACTTTCCGGATTTTTTATGGGGCTCGCGGCAAGTTGTAATATCCTCCCGAAGTCTACCTTCGGATCGGTGTAATTAAAGGGGAGATTTCGCTTTGAGTTGTCTCAATGTTACACTAACAGTCTAAGCCAGTAGGTTACAGCGTTTTGATGCAGTTATCGTTGTCTGAAAAATTGTACGATGCAATCGCTTAAGAGGGGAATAAAGATATTTTCTGAAAACAGACCTTCACCCAAGCATAGTCTTTTCAAAAACTACACTATTTTCTGAGAAAATTACATGTGGCCTATATAGATAAGGTATTGAGCTAGGAGTTGACATATTTTTTATTGCAAAATAATTTGTATTATTNCCATTAAAAAAGCATTTCCCTATTCCCTACCAAGTGCAAAAGACAGAGATAGAATATAGATCGACGTTCAGTGTAACTCAGTCTATAGACGATTATAGATTCTATCGATGTGCGTAGCGAGCGGCACAAAGATAAATAATATTGAACCGTATAAAAATCATTTTATATGCGTTATGGTAATAGTGTTTTTATATTATGTCTGAATCACTCTCTATAATTTCGACCACGAAGTATAGATGGATATTACAACTATTTAGTAACTTTTTCTTTAATTTAGTCATGAATTTTGTTTGATAAAAAATTAAGAAGTTTGTTATTTTAAGGTACAAATCAACATTATAATTTGCAATATTTTAATCTCGAGTAATATTATATGCTTTAAAATATTGTGATCTTAAAGTAATACTGTAGTTTATTTATAATAAAGATTTTTCTTATATTCTTATATACAGTGTGGATACAAATTGTGGAATATTGCTTATATTTCTTAAAATATTTGTCATATCAAAAACATGTTTTAATAACAGTGTTAGGGGAAATTATTTCCCCTTTAGTGATATCAAGCAATCTTTTGTAGCACAAAAAATGTGGTTGCCAAGGTAACCGACTTAATTTTTTTAAACGGCACCATATACTTTTTTTGGTGAAAATTAATACATTGAACCTTTCTAAATACGATACGATTTTAATAAGAAAAAAATACAGTAAATTTAAGTTTTCTATTATGCTTTTGACACTGTTTATCAAAATAATAATTATTAACATCAAGTTAGCCATGACAAAATCAGAACAATGTGGAACTGTCACTAGTCAGTTGTTTGTAATTGTGTGCATTGTTGCAGTAAACATACTTTTTTACTCAATTTTCTGTGTACTTAAGTACTTAGTAAGTTATAATGGTGCTTGAATTAAGTGAAAGGGAAAGAATACAAGTTTTAATGATCCATATCCCATATGGTGACAGGAAAAGGACACAGCGGGAAGTATGCGAGTTGGCTAACGAACTTCATCCAAACAGATCTCAACTCTATCTTGTGTTTCCAAATTGTTAAAAAAATTTAACGAGACGGGAAGCGTTAAAGACAAACTACATACAGGGCGACCAAAAACAACTACTGATGACGATACTACTTTAAATGTGCTTCTGTCAATACAAGAGAACCTACATTTGTCCAGTCGGGTAGTTGGTAGGGTACAAGCCATTTCACACCGTTCTGTGTTGAAACAGCTCCACAAGGAAAAGTTTCATCCATACAAGATGAAGCTCGTTCAAGAACTTGTGCAAAATGATTTTGCAAAACGTGTTGAATTTTGTAACTAGGTTAGATAAAGGACCCCGCACAAATCTTATGGAAATTGGGTCCCGGTCAAATTCGCTGAATTTTTGATATGTGATAGAGTTCGTCATACTGGTCAATTGTCTCACAAAGCTCAAAAATGGATAGTTTGGCCGGTACAGAGCTTTAAAGCTCCGAATATCCTCCACGGATTTATGTACCTGTACAGGGTGTCCCATTTTAATGTCCCACCCCAAATATCTCGAAACCCGAGCAGAATGAGGAAAAATGTTTTAGACAAAAGTTATAGGGTTCGGAGGGGGACATACGATGGTGACCTTGAAAATGACCTTGAATTCGATTTTCAAGGTCAAACGAGGGTCAACTTCGATTTTTCAAATGAAAACCCCTATTTTTTATTGCAGGATCGTATTCTACGGAAAAAAATACAAACTTTTTGCAGGAAACTTTTTTTTCGAAAATGCATTTTTTTCCGAGTTTTTCACGAATTTCGTTCATCATGTTGCTTGAAGTGTCAGATGGATCCTATTGACCACTAGGACAGACTGGGGTATTATTTCACCAGAAACACTAGTACNGGACATTGCCTTCGTCGCACTTCTGCTACTGCTCTAGCTAATGCAGGAGCAACTATGACTAACTTAAAAAGACACGGAGGTTGGAAAAGTTCCACGGTGGCGGAGGGGTATCTGGAGGATAGCATCGAATTGAGAAATAAAACGGCGCGTATGTTGTCTACTTTGCCATTAGAAGAGGCAGGTACCTCGACTGTAGTGAACAGAAGCTCCAGCCATACAAAAGAAGAAATTGTTTCCAGTGGCGGTAGTAATTTTCAGGGAACATTTCAAAATTGTACATTTATTATTTGTAATGACGCAAATAAATAAAATATGGTTCAGTTTTCATTTCATAAATATATACACATATATGTATATTAGCATTTTTTATTTTATTTTTACTTGTGAAAGGTAGAGGGAATTATAGAATCTATAATGTCCCAAGGGAGTTATGACTCTCTTTATTGATAGCGTAACTATGACGATATAAGCTTATAATATCCCGGTCAGAAATAAAATATTTTTTACGAAAGATTTTCTATATTTATTTACCCGCGAGCGAAGCCTACTAATAATAATAATATATAAAAATATAATAATATCCCTACTTAATACTTAACCGATCATCATGAAACTTTGTACACATATTCTTGGAGGTATTAGAAGTATAACATAGGATACTTTTTATTAAAAAATTTATTTTTTACGAAAGATTTTCTATCACTCTGCGAGCGAAGCCGCGGGTAAAAGCTAGTCTTTGATAAACTGCCATATAGGTACATCGCTTTTCTACAAAAACTTACTTTCTTTCTATTTTAGTAATACTAAGTGAATTGTATTGCAAAGGTAAATATTTGAATTCAAAAATCAAATGTCTCATTTATTACTAAAGTGAAAGGAACCTGTTGTTTTTATGTTTTCGGAATTTTCTATTCCAAAACGAGCCATTTTTTTAATTTAAAAAAAACGCGTGAAATGCAATTAAATTATGTGACGTTTAAGAAGAAAAAAATATGTCATGCACTACAAAACAATGTCTACCTGTCAAGCCAACTTTATTCTGGCGAAATAAGTTTCAAAATGAAACGTCACAATTTTAAAATAAATTTTGGTTGTAAAATTTTCTTACAGAATCCCCCACGTCCTTGAATTAATTCCTCAATCGCGCATTTTTCCAGAAATTGCGTTCCTTCGGAAAAATTTCCGGAAATAATTCAAGCACTTGGGAGATTATAAGTGAAAATTTCGTCTCGACAATAACAGACAGTAGCAAAATGTAATTAGCATTCGTATTCCTTCAATTGTTTGGATCATCCGTTATCCAAGACATGGAGATATATCCACCCGGACGAACAAAAAGATTCCCCAACAATCGAAAAGTCGGGTAAACATCGATAAAGCCTTGTTCGAATTGGGTTTTAGCCCGGTCCATCGATTCGTTCTGAAATTGACCGCTGCTTCGTAAATAGCGCTGAAATATTTAGTGGCCGATATAAAAGCAAGCGTCCGGACGCGTAGTGTCACTTTTTGCCGGCCGACGGGACAGAATTTCGAAGAGATTTTGAGACTATTAAAAGAAAATTATAGTATAAAGAGAAAAATAAAGTAACGTGAAGTTGTTTTGTACCAGTAAAAATGATGTATACTTAATGAAGGATATTGCACTGGCGCGCCATTTGTTGATAGAAGCTTTGTGCAGTCTAATTGGTTGTTACGCCATTAAAGTATGAGATTTTTTACATGTCACCANTTCTCAAATTAATGCAAGAAATTAGGAAAAGGGCATCTAATCGCCATCTAAGAAGACTTTAGCTCTCGTAATCCTGCTCTTAAACCCAACAAAAAATAATTTGTAATTTCGGTTTCGGTTAAAAGTTGGCCCAATTCTGGCACACGGTATGTATTTACCGAAAAATAGTATATATAACAAGGGTTGTAAATAGCATTTTATATGCAAGTGTAATAGTTACATGAGCTTGGAAAAAGTTTTACAGATTCTTTAATTACAATGCCTCTTCTCTGTACCAATTTGTTTTGGTATATCGCAATACATTTCTGAGCTTCGCGCTGTTACACTGTTCTTCTCCTACCTACTCTAATATGCCGCAACGAGCCCCGCTCCATATTGTCGAGGAATATCGTTCCCGACCGTGATAAATGTTGATATTTCTTTCGATTGAGTAGTTTTCTCTGTATATGAAATGCCCCGGTGGCCGAATAATACCGGCATTACGTCGGATGACTTCTTAAAATTCTCACACAATACACTACAAAAGGTGACAGAGAGAATAAGCCCGAAGAGGGTTCTTATTCCGTCAGGACGTGCCTTGAAGCTGAAAAACGGAGCGGCGATATTTTATTTGAAAAGTTTCGCTTTCTCATATATCCAAAACTGTTTACGTGCCTATAAATACGTCTTAGCGCGGCGTGGCGGGATCAATACGAATCAGTATCTGAAGATATAGAGGACGACGAAAAGCAATTAACGTCGGAACTAAAAATAATGGTATAAACAAATGAACGAGACGATGAATATATAATATTGCATGGTTGGTATTATCAACTAAAAATCCTTAAACCTCAGTGGAGTGGTTGAAATTGTTTTTGAAATTGATTACCGTAAACCGTTGATATTAAGCTTAATACATGTAATTTAGTATTAAACTCATGAAAGATAGATACTTTTATTATTTCGTTGAAATGCTTTTAACATTATTGAAAGGAGAAAACTATCAAATTTCACTTGTTAATGAGCGATAATGCCATTATACTAAAGACTTCATGAATCAACAGTATCGCGCTTTGTAACTACGAATATAATATACGGAGTGGATTCTGTACTGGAAAAACAAATGCTTAAAATTAAGTATAAATATAAACTTATAGTTATAGGTGATGATAAAATTTTGTTCTAACAATTAAAACACTAAAACCTTCAAAGTTAGAAGATTGGTTTGAAGTTTAAACCAATTTCTGTTTAGTATTAAGTATTTAGTATTTTTTTTATTAAAATAAAACGTTTCCATCTCTAGAAGGATTAGTTGTTGTTAATTACAAATTAAAGGTAATGTAGGATGATTAAATGCCAAGCATTTGTATAGAAACTGGACGTTTGACATTGCCAGTTCCATAAAACGAAAAAGGAACATAAAAATATAATAGATTCGATTTTATTATGGGGACGACGAACAAGAGGACGCAACTCAGAAAATCACAAATAACGAGCGTTCAAATAAAAACGTGGTCGAAGTTGGCTCTGACACATTGGACGTAGGGAGTAGCTTATAGCGACCAACTTAACCTCATTTCTCAACGAGCAGCTGTCAGTTTCAATAACGTTAATGACTATTATAACTTTATTTTAAAGAATAATCGTGATAACAATAACAAACAATTAAAGGAGCTGCGGAAAGTGTCCCCCTTCTTGTTATAACAATAAATTAAAGCAGCTGCTGAAAGTGTCCTCCTCCTTGTTCCAAGCACTTTTCACACCTGTTCCTCAAAGAATTAAAGACATTTTCTAAGATGCTCGGGGTATTGTTAATTTCACGAATCTTGTCTATAAGTCGAGCCTGCAGATGGTTTAAATCAGGAATAGGCAGTTCAAAAATAGTGTTTTTAAGGTAAGGCCACAAAAAGAAATCACACGGCGTAATATCACATGACCTCGGTGGAAATTCATGTTCAGCATTGAGACTTATTAGTCGATTTTGGAAAACTTCCCTCAACATATTCATCGTCTCGCCTGCCGTATGTGCCCTTGCGCCATCTTGTTGAAAGTAAAAGTTTGTAATTTCGTTTTCTTCCAGCTGGTTAACAAAAGGAGCGATAATTTCTTCTCTATACCTTTGCGCAGTAAGAGTACCATTAAAAAAAATAGGTCCATAAATCCTCCTTCGATTGAGAGCACACCAAACTCCAATTTTTTGAGCGTGTAGAGGGCCCTCGACAAAAAAGTTATCTGGTTTTTCAGAAGACCACATTCTCATATTCTGTGAGTTTACGTAACCACTTAAATGAAACCAGGCTTCATCAGAAAAAAAGGTGATATTATGAAGTTCACCGTAGTTGTTTAAAAACCATTCACAAAATACAGCCCGTCGCGGAAAATCAACTTCATGAAGTTCTTGCTGACAAGTTAAACGATAGGAGAACAAACGCAAATCTTTTTTTAACACTGTGTGGCAGGTACCGACTGATACTCCCACCATTTGTGATAAAACACGTACAGAAGTTCTTGGCGCATTTTCCATTATTTGTTGGACATTTTCTTTTAATTCTTCAGTCCGCTTTTTAGGTCGGCCGCTTCCTTCTTTTCTTGTTACACTGCCCGTTTCACGAAAAACATTAACACAACGCTGAACTGCACTTTGAAAAATTTTGTACTCAACAACGCCGGGAAATTGATTTTGAAATTCTATGAAACATTCCTCAATAGAATACTTCCATATTCCATCAATCTTGCGTCCATTTCTAAAGTAGGACTCTATGATAAACACTTTTTGTTCTTGAGAAAACACCATTTTAAACGCTTTTTAAAACGAAAATATTCAAATTGATAGCGGCGATATAGCGCTTTGACAGATGACGTTTAAGTTCATTTGCTATACGCTACGCCCTACGTCCAAATTTTCAGAACCAACTTGACCACGTTTTTATTTCAACGCTCGTTATTTTTGTATAGAAGAAACCTAGGAAAAAACTGAGTGTACCAAAATAAAATTCTAATATGTAGTTTAATTTTCTAAATAATACGTAATAATAAATTTTCTATTTGAAGTAGGTAGTATCTTTAACTTTAAAATCAAAAAGACGTTTTCGGAATTCCCAAAATACCTACTAATTGTGAGTTGAAGATGAAAGTATTTGAGATATTGGGCCTCATGATTAAAACAGAAGCATTTGTTTATAGACCAGAGCGGATCTGTTGAAATATCCCAGTTCTTGGATGTAAATGGGGGCAAGCTAATTTCTGCTGGCATACCTTCAGTAGGTACAACTCACATAATAAAAGTGTAGAGGAAAAAAGTTTTGAAAGAATTGAATTTTGCCCAATATACTGTAAGTAAAAAATGTTTAAATTTATTACAGATGTTGCAAAATAACAATAATTGATGAAAAAAGGCAAACTAATCAAGTTTTTTGGATAATTTCTTTAAAATATTTCAATTGCTCCGAGGACATTCTAATTTTGGTAAAAAAACCTTTAGAGTATAATAAAACAACACATCAAATTTCATTAAAATCGGTTAGTTTTCGCAATATCGATTTTTGAAAAAAAAATTTCGAATTTTCAAAATGTTGCACAGCTTCAAATAAAACATCTACATACTTGGAAAAGTTTTTCACATAGAAAAGACCGCTCAACCTTTCAAATGGTTTCTGAAAAATTAAAATCGTTTGATTAGGACGGCCACAGGAAATTTTTAAAGTTAACATTCTTTTTTTTATTTTTAAACAATTATACTTGGAAAAGTTTTTCACATAGAAAAGACCGCTCAACCTTTCAAATGGTTTCTGAAAAATTAAAATCGTTTGATTAGGACGGATCTCGAGATATAAGCGATCAAAGTTTATCGGCATTTACCGTTAATTTATAAACAATTTAGCAATAATCTTTGATTCAGTGGCTTCGTTTTTCCGAGTTCTAAGCTGGGAAAAATATTCATATCCAAAAGTTATTGGCAACATAGATAAATCAGCGGAAAAGCTGTCGCTCGCATGCGCGAAAAATGACTCAAAACACGAAAAGTGAGGGAGGGGGCTTTCGTTCCGAAATTGAATTCGAAGGTTCAAAATAATCAACCAATTTCGATCTTTTTTAATCCGATGTCTCACGAGCCAAGTAATTTCAATATCGTAATGCCAACTGTCTAATTTGCACATATTTTGTTATAAACAATGATTATTATTTATGCATTAAATATACTGTATATTTTACCCTATGCTATTGCATTATTTCAATGAAAAAATTTGTTTACGTATATATTTGAACACTGAATATGAATGTAAGTATTTAGTTATAATTATTACAATTATTTAAATAATTTTTGTTTAAACAAATTAAAAAAACATTTTTTTTTTATTTGGAAATTATTTTTTTTTAAAATACAGATAAAATTAAGAAAAAATAGTACTTTAAAATTATAATTTTTGAAAAAAACTAAATTGCAAATTGATAAATGTAATCTAATTGCCCAAAAATAAAAAAACAGTGTTAACTTTAAAAATTTACTGTGGCGCTCCTAATCAAACAATTTCAATTTTTCAAAAACCATTTAAAAGGTTGAGCGGTCTTTTTTATATGAAATAATGTTCAAGTATCTAGCTGTTTTATTTGAGGCTGTGCAACATTTTGAAAATTTGAAAATTTTGTTAAAAAAATTATTTTGCAAAAACTATCAAACCGATTTTAATAAAATTTGGTGTGTTGTTTCAGTATACTCTAAAGTTTTTTTTTACCAAAATTAGAATGCTCTCGGAGCATTTAAAATATTTAAAATTATCCAAAAAACTTGATTATTTTGCCTTTTTTTCGTCAATTATTGCTATTTTGCAAAATCGGTAATAAATTTAAACATTTTTAACTTTCAATATGCTTTTAACTAAATAACAATGTTTAATTGAATAAAAAATAATACAATTGATATAAATTAAAACAAAAAAAGTCTTGGTTTAAACAAAATAAATTTTTGTTTGTTGTTTCAAAATAATTATTTGAATGTCATAAATAAATATTTGTTTCAGCCTACCAAAATAAATTATTATTTAATTCAGTGTAACAATTTTTTTTTACTGCCACTAAATTTTCATTGTTTTACATTGCTTTATTTTTCCTCTGTTCAAAACGAACTAAATTACTTGTACCACCTGCAATTTTTTTAGTAACAGCGGCAGTGAGTGGATTTTTGAAGCGCGAATTAATTTTTTTTCATTGCGTCTATCTATTAGCTCTCGGAAGGTCGGTGACGGCCTATATTTTTACCCGGGCACACTTAAGAGCGCCCATTTCTATAAATATTCCGAGGATCCCGGAACCGAGACAGCGCTGAGGGAGATGGGTCTGATGGATGGTATTTTTTCAAGCGGAAAATTTACAAATGGGCGAAGTGTCTCCTAATGGGGGATTTGACACCCGACGGGGAGAACTTAAATTGCCGCACAAAAGGCGGGAATCATCCTTAGGGGCTGTTAGATTTATATTACATTTGTGATTTCTCCGAATCTCGATAGCGTCCCGAAAATTTGGTGCACTGAAAAAAAATAGAGGTATAATTTCTAAACAAAAGGTCTGTCTATATTCTACAATTATTTCATTTGAACTACTTTCTTTGACATTTATTTATGAATAAAAATGTACAGAAATAAAGTAATTATTCTTTACCTCTAATTTCGTTGTATTTTTATGGAGTAGTGAATATAGTCCAGTTACTCAGGGTTTTTGCCTCCGAATTCTTTATAACTGAACCGATTGACGTGAAATTTTGACTGAATATGGGGAATGCCTCAAGTAACAAAACTTATATAGTGCCGATGTGTGCTTTTGCCTTGCGGGTGGTTCCCACCCCTTCTTGGGGGTGGAAATTTTTACGCCCAAAATAACCACAGGAATCGATAGAGGAGTCAATTTTAAGTAACAAATGTTATATAAAGTTTTTTGGATAATCCAATACTTTCCGAGTAATTCGTCATAGAAAATGTTGATTGATGAAAAAGTGCTTGTTTTCGGACAGTTTTTTGCAAATAACTCTGAAACCATTGGATTTAACGAAAAAGTTGTAATGAACAAAAAGAAAGGTAATAAAAAACAAATCTAATGGCGTTATTTTGTTTTTCTCTAATTGCAATATAAACCGAGTTATGGATTTTTAAACATTATAAACATATAGTTAGCTAAAAACTAAATTGGAACCAGTTAACGTTAAATAACGCTAAAAACCATAAATTTAAGGAAAAAACTATTTGTAGATTTTTTAAAGTAGGTACTTTGAAAAACCTTTAAAATGAGCCGTTTTAAAAGTCTTTAGAATTCAAATTAACGGAAATATGATCGAAATAACGTGATATTCTCATTTTTTTAAGAAAAAATTAATAGACAAATCAGTGCCTTTAGCGACAGAATTAAAATTAAATGCGATCCATTTACAGATTTCTTCATTTATGTTCTAAGAATATGTTCTGGGTCTTTGGCTCTCTTACAAAATATGATTTCGAAAAAAAACTTAATTTTTTAAAATGTTAATTTTTCAAATTTCTGAAAAAAATTCGATTTTTACCTTGTAACTTAAAAATTAAAAGGTGTACGTAAAAAATACAAGAGTAAAAAAATTTAGCTTCATTTTTTCTGAAGATGATAATCGAGATATCGCCATTTTAAGTTATCATAAGAATGAGAGAACCACTCTTTTCGAGCCCTTTAAACCCTTCAAACTTAAATATGAAGGTCTTAAAAAAGATCAACTCAACAGTTCACGTAGCCCTTAAAATTCCCTGCAAAATGAGCCTTTGTGCGATTAAAAATCTTAAAAAGTAAGAAAGTTATCGTCAAAAAAATAAACACGTGTATAGATGATAATTTTAGGAAAATTTAGGTCAAACAACAATTTTGAAGCATTTAGATCTTTTTTGTATATATACGTATTTAGTACGTGTATATTCGAATAAACCAGTACTATACTATATTATAATAAGAGAATAAATGTTTATTTAATACGAATGCACATTTAAAATGTTTCTACTCTTTCAATAATATTTTTTCATTTTATTTTCGAAAGAAGGGGTATTTTTCAAGGGTTGAAAAGTTGCAATCGATAAAAAAGATTTTTTAATCAAGAAATCAATTTTAATTTGATAAAAATGCATGATTAAAACGTTTCAAGTTGAAAAAAAATTTTTTATATTATTTTCATTCAAAGGGGTGGTTTTTAAAGGTTTTTCCGGGTTGAAAATTTGGGATACTTTACGTTTCATGTTAGATAGCACATGAAATTACTCATACTGCATAAATAAAAAAGATTTGGTTACATAAAATGCTTAAATTTGTATTTTTTCTTTTTTTTCCAATAAGGGGTGGTTTTCACTCCTTAAGAACAAAAAGCACACCTAGCGCATATATAAGTTTTGAAGTGGGTGGGTAAGATGAGCCTAATTCTAAATTTTGAGAAAAATCGATGCAATTATAAAAAATTCGGAGGCATTACTATACTTTCAGCTACAGTAACTGGGCTAATAAATAAAACATGAAATTGAATTAATTATCCTTAGTAATTTTCCAGTATTCAATATTCCAGTTTATGAGCTGGAATTTTCCTAAATGGAAGGAAAACGGCAGTAATTATTTCCATATAAATTTATGATGTCATAGGTATCGCTATTAATATACAGGGTGTTTATTAAGTACTTGTACAAACTTTAAAGGATACATTTTTCGACTAATTTTAAGATAAAAAGTTCATATGAAAATGGGTCCGTAACAGCTTGGTTCTTAAGATACAGGGCGTCCAAAAAAATTTTTTTTTAGTATATTGGTTATATTTTTGTTCAATAACATGGCAATTTGACGAAATTCGGAAAAGTGGGAGCATTGATGATGTGATGGGTATTTCATTTTTGACTAAACATACCTATTCTCCCTTCAGTTTTACGTACAAAAGGTACTCTCAGCATTTGTCGCTGAAAGCAACCGTTTTGTAAACGGGTTTTAAACCTGCTTTGGAATTTTGTAAGTTGAATCATTTGAGTTTTTGAAAAACAAAAATGAAAAAGAGTTATGTGCTATGTTACACTATCACTTTACAAATTACTATCACCAAATTAGTGAAAATTGGAGTAAGTAAATATTTGGGTTTCTCATCATCAGCAGAGCAACAGAGCAAAAAAGACTAGTACGACAATAAACGTTGGAGGCAGGCATGGGTGCTACAGGATAATAATTATCCACATAACACCCTTCATACGTTAATTACTGTAATACACCCGGGCTGCCGCGGGCCAGGACGAAAATTGATCGAAGCATATTTGCTGTTTTATGCAGTAAAAGCGTAAATTCCGCTTTTTATCCGGCAACGAATTTCCGATTGTCGCCGTTGGCGGCAATTAGCCTCTTTTTGCGTAGCCGGAACAGTGACAGGCAAAACGCAAAACAGAACGAGAGCGGCGGGCAACATCCGACATCGAAATTAAAACGTCGCACACACGGGAGCTTTTAAGGCGCAAAAAAACAACAGAACTAACCCCAATGAATAAAATTACGTCGTTAATGGACCTGCCTGAATTATTTTACATGCCTAATCCTAAACGTAACTCTTTGGTGGACTTCTTTAAAGTACGTAGATTAAAAACTAGGAAAACCCAGAAAGGTGTAATTGTAATGTAAAAATACGATTGTTTGTATAATTAGAGACATTACGGGTGGTGTGGAAATTTGCTTTGTAATAAAATTTGACTACGCTCTTCAAAACTGTTGTGTACCAAATTTGGAGAAAAACTATGGTTATTAAATGAGAAATACTTACCTATGTCATTAATAGAAAATTTATATTGTTACTGTTAGTAATCGTTATTTGTAATTCTTAAATTTAATTTTCCACTGAACAAAACCTTTCACTCAGTAAATGAAATACTCTTTCTTTTTATTTCATTTACTGTTTTCGGTTTCACATTTTCAAAATTGTAAATATGTTTATGAGTTTTTTACTTATATCTTGGAACCTATGCATTTTGGAAGAATATTGAAGATGAAGAAAAGTTTTAGAATTGAATTTTGCACAATATACTGGAAGTTAAAATTGTTAAAATTTATTACCGATGTTGCAAAATCGCAATAATTGATGAGAAAAAGGCAAAATAATCAAGTTTTTTGGATAATTTTTTTAAAGTATTTTAATTACTTCGAGAGCATTCTAATTTTGGTAAAAGAAAACTTTAGAGTATAATAAAACAACACAACAAATTTCATTAAAATCGCTTCGATAGTTTTCGCAAAATAATTTTTTGAAAAAAATTTAAAAAAAATTTTTTGAATTTTCAAAATGTTGCACAGCCTCAAATAAAGCAACTAGATACTTGAAAATTTTTTCACATAGAAAAGACCGTTCAATCTTTCAAATGGTTTTTGAAAAATTGAAATCGGTTGATTAGGACGGCCACAGTAAATTTTTAAAGAATTTTTTTTTTCAAAATTATTTTGCAAAAACTATCCAACAGATTTTAATAAAATTTGATGTGTTGTTTTATTATATTCTAAAGTTTTTTTTTACCAAAATTAGAATGCCTTCGGAGCAATTAAAATATTTTTAAAAAATTATCCAAAAAACTTGATTATTTTGCCTTTTTTTCGTCAATTATTGCTATTTTGCAACATCGGCAATAAATTTAAATATTTTTAACTTGCAGTATATTGTGCAAAATTCAATTCTAAAACTTTTTTTCCTCTTCAATATTCTTCCAAAATGCATAGATTCCAAGATATAAGTAAAAAAACTCAGATAAAATAGGTATTTTTAAAAATGTTTTAAACATGTTTGCAATTTTGAAAATGTTCCCGATCTCGTCCAGATCTAGGGATCTACACTTTTGTGATGCGACTTGTACTGAAGGCTAATTC
>NW_019416505.1:310574-331435 GCF_000390285.2 Anoplophora glabripennis | reverse complement strand
AAATGCCTTAATCGATTTCAATAAACGATGGCTCATTTTAAAGAACTATTAATAAAATTTATTTTTATGATATAGGAATAAAAATATTATTTTCCTGCGCAACGGTAGACGACGCTAATGAGAAAAGTTTTGTAATTGTCTCCGTTTACTAAAAAAATTAAATGCAACGATATAGGTTTTTTTTCATGGCTTGATAGACCATTCATTATGGAAAACAAATACACAAACCGGAGGTCGATATCTTTTTTCGTTTTCAAGTTATTGCTAAAATAGTGAGGTTGTGCTAGAACATCCTCCTTTATTTAGTTCTCTAAATAACATTGACATAATCCAAGCCAAAATTAAATTGTAAAACTATACCAATCTTGTCCTTAAAAAGAATTATTGTTTTATTTTGAAATTTGTTTGATAACTCAATGTTTCATTTTTTTATTAGGTAATTCCAAATATCTGAGTATTTATAAAGATTATTGTTTCCATAACGAGGCAGGCTATGTCCTATGAAAATAGACAAATAAAAAATCATGCCAAACGAAATGTGACAGCTCTTGCTTCGTGCAAAATTAGTGTCATTCGTATGAGAAAAGTACTTGTGCGCCATAAGAAATTCCCAGGTCTCTAATTCCCTTAGACTTATTTGGTGATTTACATGAACACAAGTCAACATATTAATAATATTATCTTCCGTTCTTGCACGGCGATGTCTTCTTACAGAATGTAGTGGCGTCTGGAGTAGCGTATTCTACAACGGTATCGCAAAGAGGATTCTCTTGAAGCTATAACGGCATTTTTCGAACATTGAAAATAAACTGCCAACATATCAATTCGTAAAAGGCACACAAGTACTTTTCCAACACAAATAACACTAATTTTGCATGTAGCAAGAGCCGTCACATTTCGTTTGGCATGATTTTTCAGTTGTTATTTTCATAGGACAAAGCCTCCTTCGTTATGGAAATAATAATCTTTATAACTACTCAGATATTTGGAATTAATAAAAAAATGAAACATTGCAGTTATCAAAAAAATTTCAAAACAAAGCAATAATTCTTTATAAGGACAAGATTGGTATAGTTTTACAATTTAATTTTGGCTTGGATTATTATTACTGTGGCCTTCCTAATCAATCGATTTCAATTTTTCAAAAACCATTTGAAAGGTTGAGCGGTCTTTTCTATGTGAAAAAATTTTCAAATATCTAGATGCTTTATTTGAGGCTGTGCAACATTTTGAAAATTCGATAATTTTTTTAAAAAAATTATTTTGCGAAAACTATAGAACCGATATTAATGAAATTTGGTGTGTTGTTTTATTATACTCTAAAGTTTCTTTTACCAAAATTAGAATGCCCTCAGAGCAATTAAAATATTTTTAAAAAATTATCCGAGAAACTTGATTATTTTGCCTTTTTTTCATTAATTCGGGACCTCGCCCAGATCTAGGGATCTACACTTTTATTATATGAGTTGTACTGAAGGTATTCCAGCAAAAATTAGCTTGCCCCCCCCCCCCCCTTACATCCAAGAAGTGGTATAANGAAAAAATATTTGGTGCGAAAGTATTGCAAACTTCGGATATGGAACGGGGTTTGCGATTAGAAAGAGAGGTACTAAAAGTCTTATCAGAAAACACTAAACAAAAATACAAGAAGGCTGGTATATTTTTATGTAAAGAATGCCCTATTGTAGGAGCCAGTCCTGACGCTATAAATAATAATGTTATAGTGGAAATAAAATGTCCTAGAAGCGAAAGACCGTGAAAAATTATATTGATAAAGATGGAGACGTAAAATTAAAGTTTATGTATCAAGTACAGTTACAGATGCATTTGACAAAAACAAAAGATGCCCTCTTTGTTGTAGCGACTCCTGATTTTGATCATTTTGGTGTAACTTTATACATAATAAATTATAGCTGTTAAATTAACTAATAATAAGTTTATTTTTCATTCGATTCTATACATACATACATATATCTGTAAATATACACTTTTTATATAGGTAACTTATATGACATCTTTTATTAAATAATAAATAATAATAGCTGTTTGCCATTGTCTGCGAAGTTTCAAATCAGCTGGTAAACAAATAAAAACTTTATTAGGAGTAGTCTTTGTTGTACTTTGACATTTAGGCACAACACAGTATTTGTAATGCGTTTTATCCATTATGAAATAATCTAATGTCTAATGTCGCTGTTATTTGTCCACACTATACGTTAAAGTAAAACACTATTCACTCTCGCTCCACTGACAGCCGCGCCGTCCGCGTCCAGTGCAATGGCAATGCAGGTGGCTGGCAAACTGAGTGACTGAGACTGGTAGCGCGAAGGAAGTGCTGACGTCACAGTCCCGTAGCTTCAATAATTATTTTCGATGTGATGCGGGCCGAATTTCTTATAGTATTTGATATCTATCGAATACAAATAACGTAGTTTTTCATATTATCTCATTAAAAAAAGTTCGAAAATAAGCCTATTGTAATGTAAAAATACAATTGTTTGTATAATTAGAGACATTACGGGTGGTATGGAAAATTGCTTTGTAATAAAATTTGACTACGCTCCTCAAAACTGTTGTGTACCAAATTTGGAGAAAAACTATGGTTATTAAATTAGAAATAGTTATGGTTATTGAATGGGAAATACTTACCTATGTCATTAATAGAAAATTTATATTGTTACTGTTAGTAATTGTTATTTGTAATTCTTAAATTTAATTTTCCACTGAACAAAACCTTTCACTCAGTAAATGAAATACTCTTTCTTTTTATTTCATTTACTGTTTTCGGTTTCACATTTTCAAAATTGTAAATATGTTTATGAGTTTTTTACTTATATCTTGGAACCTATGCATTTTGGAAGAATATTGAAGATGAAGAAAAGTTTTAGAATTGAATTTTGCACAATATACTGGAAGTTAAAATTGTTAAAATTTATTACCGATGTTGCAAAATCGCAATAATTGATGAGAAAAAGGCAAAATAATCAAGTTTTTTGGATAATTTTTTTAAAGTATTTTAATTACTTCGAGAGCATTCTAATTTTGGTAAAAGAAAACTTTAGAGTATAATAAAACAACACAACAAATTTCATTAAAATCGCTTCGATAGTTTTCGCAAAATAATTTTTTGAAAAAAATTTAAAAAAAATTTTTTGAATTTTCAAAATGTTGCACAGCCTCAAATAAAGCAACTAGATACTTGAAAATTTTTTCACATAGAAAAGACCGTTCAATCTTTCAAATGGTTTTTGAAAAATTGAAATCGGTTGATTAGGACGGCCACAGTAAATTTTTAAAGAATTTTTTTTTTCAAAATTATTTTGCAAAAACTATCCAACAGATTTTAATAAAATTTGATGTGTTGTTTTATTATATTCTAAAGTTTTTTTTTACCAAAATTAGAATGCCTTCGGAGCAATTAAAATATTTTTAAAAAATTATCCAAAAAACTTGATTATTTTGCCTTTTTTTCGTCAATTATTGCTATTTTGCAACATCGGCAATAAATTTAAATATTTTTAACTTGCAGTATATTGTGCAAAATTCAATTCTAAAACTTTTTTTCCTCTTCAATATTCTTCCAAAATGCATAGATTCCAAGATATAAGTAAAAAAACTCAGATAAAATAGGTATTTTTAAAAATGTTTTAAACATGTTTGCAATTTTGAAAATGTTCCCGATCTCGTCCAGATCTAGGGATCTACACTTTTGTGATGCGACTTGTACTGAAGGTATTCCAGCAAAAATCAGCTTGCCTCCTCTTACATCCAAGAAGTGGGATATTTCGACAGATTCGCCCTGATCTAGAATGTGAGTGTTTTTTTTTAAACTTCATAAAATAATTTATAAATGTTGGAGCTTAAAATACCTTTTTTCTTAAAATTTCTATTGGTAATAAAAAGCATGAATAGATTCTGCATAACTCTGACTTGTGTCGAAATTCTGAGTTTCCTTCTGACACTGACCTCTTCGTATCTCCACCACTGGTAGATAGGGGTTGAAGGGTTTTTACTTTTATTTAGAAGTAACCCAAGTTTCATCAGTCAACCTCAAATATACTTACCTACTCAGAAAAATGTCCTTGAATCTTAAAAAAGAAGTTCATATGTAATCTTTTACCTGAAATAATTTATTCCTGATGAAGTTTCCGCCTTAAAAGCTAGACTATCTATTTTTCCAAAAACGTAATAAACTGCTAATCTCGCAAGTATTTAACTGATAGGAAATCTTAGTTCTTCAGCGTATCATCCGCTCTTCTATACTAATAAGAAGTGGGTCACGGCGCCGCCAGCGGAATCTTAGGTTGGATAAATCAAATTATGTGTACCATATACATTCAGAGGGGTGTGTTTTATGGCTCTCCAAGAGAATGGCGACGTGGAAGTGCCCCAGCAATGCATCTAATGCCCCCATATATCGTTTTTATGTCCTTTTTCCCTGGACCAATTCCAGGACTTGCCTGATTAGGAATAGGAGCACGTGTGCTGCCACATTACCTGCGTTGGAATTGGTAGGAAAGTGCGTTGACGACCGGCTTAGCTTGCGGATTTACTTGAGGTGGAACAGTGCTTTCGGCAAGATAAGAGAGAGGATGGGAGAAATATAAATTGTAGGTAGAAATAGGTACAGTGAATTTATTTTTTATAAATGTTTTTAATAAAACCTTTTTAATACAAGAAAAACAAAAAATATATAAATAACTTAAAAAATAAGGAAATTCAACGAAAATTAGGTCTCAGATTTTTTGAAAATTTGTCGACCACTTAGGTATCATTAATAAAATCTTGGTTGTCAAAAATAAGCTAAAAATTAAAAACGTTTTTCATTCCCCATATACATATATAAAAGACCTACATTTTTAAAATATGGAAATGTATTACTTTTTAACAAAATTTTATATTTTTAAATTCTTTTAACAAATATTTATACTAATTTATCACAAATGTTTAAAAAAATAAACATGTTTAAATTTAAGTAAATAATATATTTTATTAAAAATTTTCAATCATACTTTTTTGGGGGGGGCAGTTGACCCCCCTGCCCACCCTTGGCGACGCCGTTGGTATATTATCTACATGGAGTACTTAAATAAAAGATCGATGCCAAATAATTTTTTATGCCAAAATATGATTATTAAGCCAAATATACTTTAATCCAAAGCTACTTCATGTGCCAGGTACAGGGCATCTAAATTTTAAAAAATTCTACAAATATGCAAATATTTCGAATGGTGTTTGACGCAGATTGATGATCAAACTCGGACTGGCGACATAACAAGAATTTATGTAGAATTTGTATAAAATATATAAATGAGAACTTTTTTTTTATATAAATGAACTTTGTAAGTTTCCAAATTCTGGGATACGTACATAGTAAATTAACATAGAGTAAATTCAAGGATACTTATGAATTATTTTGGCGTTGAATTTTGAATAAAACATTTTAACAAAGAAATTAGTTTATCGACACAATTTTTAATTATTAATAGAACTAAAATATGAGAGAATGAAGACATACTGTGTAAAAAATCACTGTATTCGTTGTTAATATTATGCATTTCCGAATAGCGGGATCACAAATACGTTTATTTAGTTGTAATGATGAATTGATTTTAGTTAGGTGTGATAATACCAATATGATATACATAATTTAACAAGTTAACTCAAATGTTATTCGATGTTATCAATATTAGTTTTATTTAGTTAACAAATAACGAAACATTTGAACATTATTGAGTGTGGAGTCGTTTTTTAATAAAATTGTATTGATTTTGAATGAAAAAAAAAAATGAATGAAATTTTTACCTTTTTTTAGTTCTTTAATCTACGACAAACGCATTTGGACTTGTGGCGTTGTTCAATAACACCCTGTAACTGGCAAACGAAGCAATTTTAGACCGAGATATACAGGGTGTTCCAGATAGACCTTCAATTAGGCGTTTCTGGAAAACTACGCGTACTGGAATTCTGAAAATTTATGTACGGGGGTTTCTCCTAATGTTCTATCGATTGAAAATATTGGCGTCGCCGTGGAACTTCCGGTTCTACCGGAAGTAGACGTCAACTCGCTTATTTCAAATGGAATGTACTATTTTTTATTTAATTTTTGGATTCTACATCGAATTTTAAGGTAAGTTTCATAACCTTACTTTATCCTTAAACTCAATAGTTTTTGAAATATTTTGACTTTTTCAAAATTTTTGAAAAAAACATACCTACACTTAATCGGTTCTATCTCCTCCAATTTTTAAGATAGGAAGCTGAAATTTTAGATGGTCAATACCAAAACGTGTCCAAATATCTGGAATATTCGAAAGTTGGTGCATGTTACACAGGGCGTCTAAAAAACACGGACCAATTGTGTCAAATTGAAAGTTTAATAACTCGCTTATTTTAAATAGAACACCCTGTGTTTTATAATGCCAGTAGATGCACCTGTTAATTCTCTTTCCATTGGTATAAGCATTCCCTATACCTAAATCCCACCGATTTTGAGATATTTGAACATAAGTACAGAGACGAATATAATCCGACAGTTAGCTGTAGGTTGGCTGTGGAAAAACATTTAAATGTCACCAAGTGTCATTACTTATTTAGCAGATTTGCTGTCATTGCTGTAAAGCGAGTTTGTCGATTTTCCAAGTGTTTTCAATAACAATGGCACACTCTGGGTACACAGACGACGACTTTTTAAATTTAATTATCATTTACGGGGAGTGTAATAGAATTGTTAGTAGAACATGTCGCGTGTTTGCAGAAAGATATCCAAATAAGCACAGACCAAGTCATGATATGGTCAGAAGACTATTAAAGAATTGTTCTGAGAATGGAAAGTTTCTCCCGAAACATGATAAAAGTAAGACATCAGTGGACAACGAAGAAAATGAAGTAAATGTATTGGCATTTTTCACCGCTTATCCACAGGCGTCAATTAGAGATGCATAATAAATTCACGTCTATCAATAGGAACTATTCACAGAATTCTGAAGAAGCATAAATGGAAGCCATTTTCATTTATGTTAATACACCATTTGCAACCTGACGATTTACCCCGACGTGTAGTCGTCGTGTGTGTACCCAGAGTGTGCCATTGTTATTGAAAACACTTGGAAAATCGACAAACTCGCTTTACAGCAATGACAGCAAATCTGCTAAATAAGTAATGACACTTGGTGACATTTAAATGTTTTTCCACAGCCAACCTACAGCTAACTGTCGGATTATATTCGTCTCTGTACTTATGTTCAAATATCTCAAAATCGGTGGGATTTAGGTATAGGGAATGCTTATACCAATGGAAAGAGAATTAACAGGTGCATCTACTGGCATTATAAAACACAGGGTGTTCTATTTAAAATAAGCGAGTTATTAAACTTTCAATTTGACACAATTGGTCCGAGTTTTTTAGACGCCCTGTGTAACATGCACCAACTTTCAAATATTCCAGATATTTGGACACGTTTTGGTATTGACCACCTAAAATGTCAGCTCCCTATCTTAAAAATTGGAGGAGATAGAACCGATTAAGTGTAGGTATTTTTTTTTCAAAAATTTTGAAAAAGTGAAAATATTTCAAAAACGATTGAGTTTAAGGATATAGTAAGGTTATGAAACTTACCTTGAAATTCGATGTAGAATCCAAAAATTAAATAAAAAATAGTACATTCCATTTGAAATAAGCGAGTTGACGTCTACTTCCGGTAGAACCGGAAGTTCCACGACAACGCCAATATTTTCAATCGATAGAACATTAGGAAAAAGCCCAGTACATAGATTTTCAGAATTCCAGTACGCGTAGTTTTCCAGAAACGTCTAATTGAAGGTCTATCTGGAACACCCTGTATGTACTACTGTATGTATTAGCACAATTATGTTTTATCTTCCAAATTGTCAGCGTAGACATTATTTTTATTTGATTATTTCCAATGAAACGAATATATGTATAGTGCAACGGTCGATTGGTTTCCCCCTAAGCTCCCCCATTGAAGCCTCAGACCCTTCCGTTTCCCGTTTCTATGGATCGTCCCATACATCGCTAATAGAATAATTAATGCCCGCGGTGCCGCCCGATCAATCCCGAAATTAATTCGGAAATATCCGCCCCGGCATAGCCGTCTCCACCCTACCGGCAGGATCCGTCCGATATTAAGCGGGGTAGCGGAGTGTTAAAACCTGCACTTACCGAATCCATAATATGCCAGTCATCGAGCCCGGAGAGATAAATTCATCATTTGGCGATAGGCAGCTCGGTTCAGACCCCATGAATAGTTAAAGCCGACGGGGGAGGGGGATGAGGGAGGTTTATAGTTTCGATCGTGGCTTCTATGGCTCATTTGGGGGTGTCACGGAATCCGGAGTTGGTTCTTTTAATGTCGGGGGTTGAGTTGTACATAACGCAAATCAACCCCCTTGCATTGTTCTCAAGGGGGACAGTTTAGCACAAAGGTAAGTTACGTTAAATCACCATATTTTGGGTTTTGGGCTCTGTGTCGGTTCTTATGCGAAACACCCTGTATATTGATATTACACAAAAAGTAAAATTACGTGCTTAATGTTACTTTACTTACGTATAATAAAATTTTACTTTACCTACTGTAGGGTCAATATAATCAGTGCTCTAATGTGTAATTTTACATAAAATTTTTATCAGTGTATTTGCAAGGAACTGCACGCTTTGATCAGTTATTGAATTTGAAAGGGTTGCGCCATCACTTGCTCGCCATGCTGCTCCGACATCTATTCTAGGGTTCTTTTCTCCGGATTACACCGAAGATGCTGGTCGCTACATAAGAACAAAAAACGTGGGCTTTAAATGAAGTTTCTATTGTAAGGGCAATTTCTTCGTAAACTTTCCACCGTCTACTTAAATAATTCAGGGAAACCGTTGCTTGTGATCGTGGTTAAAGTAATATTTTTTTATTTCAAATATTGAATCTTCTACTTTCTATACCTGCAAGGAATTACTTCAGGATGTAGCTGAGTTTATTTAAATTGTTGTACTTAATTTGAAGTATCAAAAAAACTAGCTGTTTTCTATTAAAAAACTTTAAATTTAGTGCCCGTAGCTTAATATTCCAGTCGCATTAGAGTTTGAACGTGAAAAAATTATTAGTAGACATTTTTTTAACGGATCTGAAACGTTCAAGTAAAAAATCTCGCGCGCTCCTTCTCCCGCTTACAGGCCGTTCAACTGTTGTTAGCGCTTTTATTACATGAACTATCAATGTACAACTTTCTGAAAATACAAGTTCAACCCTTTCTTTAATTGTCTCTAAATTCCCATTCCGATACGTCCAATAGTTAATTAACAATTAACATTAAATAGGTAACAAAAAAACAGTACCACACACATAAAAAGGTATCTTTAATAATAAACTACAAATTTCTTTAAGAGCAATATCGTTTCTTATGAAGAAATATTTATTTAATTTGATCATATATCTTTATTTCAGTATTACTCATGTATTTGGAACAATTCTATTTTATGTTTAGAAAATGTATTAGAATCAAAGATACATCCTAAATTTAAACATATAATATAATGTATTAAAACATAGTAAATTATAATGTAAAACAAATCAATTTCTTTAAAACAATCATGTTTTAAGGTTGCATCTACATTTTGGTTATTTTAATTTAAATGAACTTATTTAAAACAAATAAATCATAAGTCCAAATTAAAACACTTATTTTATCAAAGGAATAATAGTATTTATTGACATAAAACTATCATATCGTTAAATTTTCAGATAAACTGCATTTAAAGATGTGGTATAGTTGATTTTAGTATATTGTTTTAATTCAAAACTATCATATTTTTAAAACTACGGCGAAAAGCGTGGATTAACTTTCAGCGACAGCCAAAGGCATTTAGACTTTTAACTTCTACCACATGCAGTTACTCGTCTCGTATGTGTTTTATAACTTGCAGTGTAGTGTGAGTGTGTATGGTGTATAGTCTGTGGTGTACTGTACTGTGTAGTACATCGTAGGAGTGTGTAATGTAGTCTTAGACAAGAACAAGACTACTTAGAACATTTAACTGCTTCTGATTATGGTGTTAAGGAAAATTGCATTTTCATTGAACTGGATGACTTTCACATATATAAAAATATTAGTTGTGATTTAATGCATAACCTTTTCGAAGGAATCCATCGTTATGAAATGGCGAAAATTATTAACAATTTATTAACTAATAACTATTTTACATTAAGCTACATTACTAAATGCTCGAATTAAGTATAACTCTTATATGTATAAATAAAAACATTCCTCCAAACATTAAGTATGCATGAACAAATTAGAAACGGTTATATTACTGTCATCTTCATGCTTTCCTTAGTTTTAAATTTTCATTTAATTATTAGAGATTTAGTTCCAGAAAATGATAAAACATGGATACTATACTTAATTTTATTAGAAATAACCGAAATGTTATTTTTGTCTATCTTTAATGATGAATCCATTGATTTTTTAAAATGTCTTATTGAAGACCATCACCTAATGTGTTTAAAACTATTTAAAGAAAATTTAAAGCCTAAATTTAATTTTTTGCTTCACTACCCAAATATAATAAAGAAAATTGGACCTGTAATACATGTTAGCTCCATTAGATACGAAGTAAAACATAAAGATTTAAAATATTTAGCTACCCTTATTACATGTAGAAAAAATGTACATTTTTCACTTTGTATGCGGACGCAGCTTAAATTATCGTATAGAATTTTATCACAAAAGGACTAATAGACACGTTTGAACATGGACCAATTCAAAATTTAATAAAAGGAGACGTTATCCTTCCATCTAATTCAGAAATTTCATCTTCAAGTTTTTGCGTGCCATGGTTAAAAATTAATGGTATTTTTTACAAAATCAAGTCTTGTGTTTTATTAGGTATCCTAATCCTTCTTTCGGTATAATAGAAAACATCATTATTAATGAAGACAACAATACAATAATTTGTTTTCATTTCTATTTATTAATTACCTTAAATTATGATTTGCATCATAGTGCTTATTCTGTGAAGATCTCTGAAAATTTTGTAACGGTAGACATTAAAACTTTAGGAACAGTTAAACCTACCGTATTTCACACTGTCTCGGAAAAATTATTTATATTTTTGTGAATGTTATTTTATACATAAACAGCTAAGGAACATTAATTCTTAAAATTATTTCTTATATTTGTAATGTTTTGTGTATACGTTTATTTAAGAAAAAATACATTCCATTCAAACATACTCATACTTTTATTTTAACCTTACCCTATCTTTCCTAAAAAAGTTCCAAATTTTTATTCCAAAGAACTATTTTATTTAATTCAGGAAAGTTATAGTCTCATATCAAATAAAACCATTTATTTATATTTAAAAAACAATAATTTTCTTTCAAACATATATTTTGTTTTGTTAGAACAAATGTAATGTTATATTAATTTTATAGTATTTTTAAAATAAAATTACAAATGTTTTCTCTAAACCAATGAAAAATTCGAGTCAACAATATGTACTACATTATTTCAATACATAAATATTTTTCATGTGAAGCGTTTATTACTTAATTGAAATAAATATTTTAAAGAAATAATATTCTTTGTTCAAATACATGTTTACATTGCGGATATGGGAAGATATTATTTGTTTAGTTTAAATTTTACTGCATTGAATTAAACAATTATTTTTATGTGTGCAATAAAAAAGCGATCTTGAGAACAAAGAGGCGTAGGTGATTTCTCTTTACTTTTTAAATTACCATAAAAATAAGCTCTATTTAATGCAAAAAGAGCGAATTTCCGAGCGGCTTTTGCCTGACCCTGGGACAATTTATTTATAACGATGTTTTGCGCGTCCTATTTTGTTAGTTGTAAAGGGCAACTTAATTTCAACTTTTTGAAATTTTTCTTTTTCGATACGTTTCTTACGTTTCTTTGGATCAATTAGATGTATATCTACGATATTAACTTGTAAAATTAATGTTTAGTAATTAAACAATTAATTGCAAAAAAAAGCGAACTAAATTAATTAACAAATACCTGGAGCAGCGATTTCACAGTCAATTGAATCGGTCTTTGGCGCACATGTTGGTCATTGGATTGACCGTCTTTTCTATAAATTTTGTCAACATCCATCCGTTTTTTGCAATAATAATGCCCAATTATCAAAAACTGATATTTCCGCGTTCGACCTTTATTTTGCAGTTGATAAATAGATGAAATATGACTTATGATACCTGATGATATATGATACCTTAAATTGTAGGTAATTTAATAGCTTACAACATAAAATAATAATCCGATGGGTTGTCTAGATTTTCGTGGGCAGTAAAAAAGGTGAAACAAACACATAAAGCAATTTGCCACTTCTTTGGAGTTACTTTTTTGATAATATAATTCTACATACCTTTCCCCGTCATAAAGTGTAATAATGTTTACTAATAATTTCTTCAAGTTTTCAGGTTTTATGATTTAATTCAATTGGAGTATAGTTCGTTTAATATTGAAACTTTGAACTTGTATAATGATTGGGTGACATGACATGAAAATTGTTTTGCTTTTTTTTAAATTGTTTATTAACGATTTTTTGCATAAAATGTTTCTTTTAAATTTTTTAAATGAGCCACGTCGATGGTAAATTCAATTCTCTACAATTTTTTTCCTATGAACTATACCGAAATTTTGCTTCGTTCTCGTGCTATACCTAAAAAACTGCAAATGTGCATTTTCACCCCTATCTTCAATTTCAACCCTTTAATTTAATAGCACCCCGCGTTTTTTTCATTTTCAATGACCCTTCGAACAAGTCATGTGATGAAAATCCTTGAACGTTTTATTTCCTTCCTTTTTTGCAAAAAATGAGAATTAAAAAGTATAGGTTTGAGTGGCCATATATCAGTTAATTTTCATCCAAAAATACTTTACAACCTCTTGTTTTGAAGGAAATTTTATCTACTTTTTTTATGAAGCAGTGCCTCTACCTATACCTATAAAATTGCTTGAACGTCATAGTTCCTTTTAACCCTGTTTTTTTTTTGGATATAATCAATAGCCTATAAAACAATTTGTTCTATAACCTGGTGAAGTTTCCGTCTTCAATTTATCTTAATACAATGCTTTGTGTACAGTAATTTTAAAAGGATATTGGGCTTAAAAAGAAATATATAATATATCTATTTAATCACTGTTTAGGGATCTTCCAATTTTCGCTTTTAACAATCGGTAGACTCGTCGCGTTACAACAGCTCCACATGTATTTTTGAGGTGAGAAGAGAATCGGTAAATTGGGAAAGGCAGGCATTCGAGAAGTATATTATTTGCATAGACTTCGACATCAAAGAGGGCGCTGTGTCTCACGACGCCGCGCGCCGTTGAAATTTCAAAGGACTTTCATTTCATCGAATATATTTAGAAACATCGGCGTTTCCTATTCGCTTGCGATCGGCGTAGAGCGATTTTGAGACTTTCTCGGGTTTATATTACATACGAAGTTACGACGAACGGTCCCGTTTTATATGCAGAAGCGTTTCTTTGAGCCAAAAAACGGCGTAAAAATGATTTTTGTTATATAGGCTGCCCCGTTTATACTTCAAACAAACTGGGGGGTGAGTTTCTCTTGGAGAAATAGTGGGGGTAGTCATATAACTTTTTTCTCATTAACGTTGCGTTTCTGAGATACAGGGTGTTGACGTTGCTACTTTGAAAAAGATTTTCTTAATTATATTTCAATCGGCTCAAGATAAAAATGTCAAATGTTTGTACACGAACGAATATCAATTGTTTCTTAGGAAAATCGTGCAAATTATTTTATTCGTAATAGCAGTGGAGTAGTTTGAGGGATATAATTGAAGGAAAAATATGTTAAAAGTAAAAATTTCCTAAACATCCTCAGATCTTTGCCATTCCAAAATATAAATAGAGTTGATTCGGAACCAAATTTTGATTGAAATTAAGATAAACCCAAATAACAACTTTGTCAGTTGCTGACAAAATATGAACTAACCTGTCACTTAGTACAAAACGTACAAATTTCCTGTAGAAAGTTTTATTCTGAGCCAAAAAGTTCCGATTGACTAGAATCGTAAAAGCTTCCTTATTGAGAGAAAACCAAGGAGAATACCATTTTTTCCCGCTTATTTTTTTTATATACGCCTTTCTTTTTACGTATGAAGACCATCACCACTCCCATTAAATCTCGTGTACAACTAAAGTGAAATCAAAGTCAACCCAATCATAAATATTGAACTTCAATTCCAAGTTAATGGAGATTTTTGGATGTATTACCTATTTTTTTTATGTGTACACCAAAATTCTTAATAACTTTGTTACACTTAGGTGTAGATATTATTTATTAACATATTAACTATTATATTAAAATAAATGTTTTGAAACACTGAGGAGGTAGTTTTTAGCTTTTAAAATTTTCCACTTTTGATGTGCTTATAGGTAATCAAAAGTTTATTCTTGGCATATTGATATTAAAAAAGATTTAAGTAGGTGTAAAAGTAAACTGACAGTAGATACTTCGTATAAAACTAAATACCTAAATATTTACGAAAATTTTGTTTAACCAAACTCGTATAATGTAAAATTAGGTTACAGGGATACAGAAACATTTATAGTTTCATCGTTTTGTTCAGTAATCAACACTCGAGATTCGAGAATTACTATTTTATAAATGATTTAATTAATTTCTGCCTTTACTTTACATTTTACCCAGTGATTCTTGATTATTTTACAGCTTTTTCTTTAAATAAAATGTGGACAAAAGTGCAATCAATTTTTTGCTACACTGGTTACTATTATCAGAAGTGTCTGTCTACACAAGTTAGGGCCAATTTAATTTAAGCGTACCCTTATGGGTGGCGCCCCCTACAAGCAGCGTCAAAAGCAATTACATATTTAAATTTAGTATCTTAAAGAACCCCCCGTACCCCAAGTATTAAGCTAATATTCAAATCTGTTTGGAAATTATTCCTAAAAAATCGAACAAAATAAAAAACTTTAACATCCTGTATATCGAAAACTAAGCATTTGTGGACCCACGTTTATATGAAAAAAAGTCCTATTTTGACCTCAAAAATACGCCCCTAAATTCGTTATACTGAATTTTGAATCAGCCTTAGAGAATTTATAGAGGTCAAGCAAATATTTTTTAACTCTATTTTCATTGTAATTTTTATAGTATTTAATATTTACAAATAGAGGTAACCTCAAATATTAATAAGTTGGAATTTTCTACCATAAGTTAAGCAAGAAAACGATTATATTAAATACCTATACTAGGTACCTAAAGAAACATCTAAAATATTTTGATAGCTTTTCGGTAATTTGCTAATAATTTCATTTCAAAAATTCAAACGATTTCCTTTTATTCGGACTTATATGTATAATGTGTATAATTTGGCCACGAAATAAAATTAAGTTTAACCTTTTTTTATTAAAATTAAATGTAAATAAAAAGCATTATGCAATAACAAAACTGATTATGGTCAACTTTTACATATATTACTTCATCTCATTTCTCAGCACATTCATTTTGTTTGGAGCATATTACATATTAATTTTTTATATATATATTTCGGTTTTTTTTTAAAAGTCCCCAATCTCTAAAAATAATTAAGTAGATATTAAGTCAATTTTTTTCAGTTATTCAAAGCGATACTAGATTTTTAATAACCTTTGTAGGATTTTTAAATGTGAATATCTCATGAATAGCAATGGATTATACAATTTCAAATATTTCAAATACTTTCAGAAAGACCTGCTGAAAAACGTGCTTTCTGATGAGATAATACCTACACGAGCAATAGTCGCTCTGCTAAAATGTGACATGACGAAATCGTGAAAACTTAAATGAAAAAGATTGCTCGGAAACTGCGCTGTTGAGAGTAATTTCCTCGAGGAAAATAGGGCACGATTTAAATATTTTAGAATAAACTCTCGGTGTCGTTATACGTATATCTTGTCGGGAAGGATGAGATTTGTATTTTTGTCGTTCCTTCATTCCCTGCACGACTGATGTGCAACGTATTCTAAAATGTGAACAAATGGAAGACTTCTGGAATTATTATTAATTAAAACATTTTATTAAATTGTATTTGAGTAAAGAACCATTTTTGATTAGTACTAACAAGCTTCTAATAATGTTAAACTTGGTAAACTTGATTGTTTTCAAAGCCTTCTCAGTCAGAAAACTTAAATATCGTTGGTATTTTGAAAATTTTATATTTTCCGCTAATCTACACAAAAATAAATAGCAAAGTATATATTTTTGGTATGCATTTTTAGTCCTCTTTCCCTTTTTGAAATAAAATACACATAAAAAAATACAAGTTGTGATCATATCACGAAAACTAAAAATATGATCACATTTATTTTTATGCCATCGAATGTAACTCCAAAATGTGCCTATAGAATGTTCAAATTTTATTTTAAGATATCTTGAAAGGGAAACGAGAAAAGGCCACAAGAATCAAATTTTGAGCAAACAATATGCGAAAAATTTTTTCGAGAAATCAATAGTTTTTTAGTTATTCACGATTGAAAATTTGGAATTTTGAGTTAAAATAAAAAAAAACACTTTTTCAAAGTATTTTTCACGAATAACTCAAAAACTACGCATTTTATTAAAAAAGTGTAATGAACAAAAATGTAAACCTTGAAAAACGTAAAATTACGGCACGAATCATTGGCAATTCTGTTACCTATGATTCGTGCCTGAATATTACTGAGCTTATATAAATTTACAAAAAAGTTGTAAATTCACATCGTAATTCTAAATAGATCCATATATATATTTTACTGTGTGATTTTACATAATAAGTACTAATTTAATTTTACCTTGTAAAACTGTAATTTTACTTTGTAAAATTGTAATTTCACTTTGTAAAATTGTAATTTTACATTGTAAAATATTAATGTTATCATGTAAAATTGTAATTCTACAACTAAAAATTGTAATTTTAATATGTAAAATTTTTGTTTTACACACTATTTTTACAATGGTGTTGTAAAACTATTTTGCGTTTTTTAGTTTCACAGTAAAATTGTATTATTTAGGCCCGGTACTTTGAGTCTCGGTTAAAGCTGGATTAACTTATCAGACTGATTAGACTGATATACTGATTTATTTTATAAATCACAGTCTAATCGCTTGATTAGTTAATCAAACCTTAACCGAGACTCAAAGTACCGGGTCTTAGAGATATTTTTACACCTACATGTAGAACTGCAGTGTATTTTCACTAAATAATGCATATGGTGTATGTTGAAAATTTTACGTAGATATAATTTAGAATAATGTAACATTTAAGTTTCATACTACAAAATTATAATACATACCTTTTTTTTACTTTTTCGTAAAGGTGTCAAACTAACTTAAATCAATTCCCATCAATGTAATTTTGTGCAGAAAAATTCAAAAGTGAGCTGTGCGCTGGCTAAACTTTTGTTATTAATTAACAGTTAATAAGTTTTAATACACACATTTCACATAAAATGTCACTAACAGCAATGCTATTGTACATAAATATTAAATAATAAAGTACTTATTGTTAACTTCAAATTTAAACTTCGTTAATAGGTATAAATTTATTAAATTCCAGTAGGATATGCTATTTAACTCCGTAGCGCTGGATTTAAGTAAAGTAAAGTAAAGTTTAAGTAAAGTAGTTCTGAAAGTTTTTGTTAAAATAATGTTTATTGTGGACAACTTTGACTATCTGTTATCCGAAATTAAATTTAATCAAAAAGCAAAAAATATAATGTAATGTAACCTCCAAGTCAGCCGAGCTAACCCAAACATATTAGAATTGGACCTCTTAAAAAAGTTATTAAGTTAGTTTAAATATTAAGAATAAGTATATCATTAAGAATGGGCAATCTCTAAACAGGAGTTACTACACACCAAAATGTGTTCTGATTTACTGAAGTAACAGAGAGTAATACCTGTACAGATAGCGGCAAATTCAGCATCAAATTCGTAATTCTCGTGCCAAAAAACATAAAATCACCAATTTTCGAGTTGATTCTGCTGAAAATTTCAAAATTATTGAGAAATTTGAAATTAAAATTCCAACTTTGTTGTTGGTCCAGTTTAGAGATTGCCCATTCTCAATGAATGACCCTGTATATGAGTATCAAATCAATGGTTAAGAATTCTTAATATTGTTAAATTTTAACTAGCCACTTTTTGGTACACATTATCAAGTCAATAAAATCGTTAATTGTTAACAATTAAGACATTGCTTTTTTAATTAAGAGTTGCCTACAGTAATCCATATCTTTTCGAGGAAAAGAACTTTTTTCGTATAAAATAAACACGAATAAAACATAGTTTCATAACTCCTAGTCTAAACTACAAAATAAACTATTTATTTTATTGTAAAGGTATTACACTATAATCCTACAATTATGTACTAATGTTTAAGAGTAAATTTTGTAATTAGGAAAGTTATTTAATAATTTCATTATATCAGGCATGTGTATTTGCGTAGATTATTGTTATTTTAGATAGCTTCTGATTCCATCCTTGTCTGTGGAATTATTTCTTTACCATATCCAGCATCCAGCTTATTATCAGTTATTATCAAAGAACTATTTCATACTATATGAATTGATTAGAATTAGCTTAATACCCTTAGAATGAAGAAAAAACTAATAATGAAATAGATGTGAGTAAAATATTGTGGAAGTAATTCAATGCTGGTCGAGGCAGAGTGGTTATTTCTCATCATATTATTAATATTTATACCTAATAATAATGTTATGACAAAGTAAACTACTTCCACACATATTTATTAAAATTATAAATTAGTTTAAATATCTTACCTTTATCTTTTTTAAGAAAGATCACTAATTATAAGTATAACGCACAATATACGCACAACTCACTACTACAACTACACAGCGTGGTCTGTCTGACCAATTGCATCATTGCTAGTCTAGACGCGCTGTTGTTTCTACATTAAATCTTCTGTAAATATACTTACCCTTTAATGTAAAATCACATAACCAAATGAAATATACATTTTTATTGTAAAATTTTTTAACTGTGGTAATAGCACGGTGTAAATTTACCGAAATTGAGATTATAAAGTAAAAACACATAACTTTCTTAGTAAAATATAAATATTTTTATTATTACGAAGAATATTTAATTTTACTTTACTTATTATGTAATACTGTAGTGTAAATTCACAAATGTATTGGATTTTTACCCCAATTTTTAAGAGTGTGGTTAGTGGAAGGGGACTTGTTTTGGGTGGGAATACTCGAATCGATGTATTCAACGTCAAATAACGGAAAAATGATTAATTTTACGTGTATAACGCTCCTGGAGTTTTTTGTAGTACACAAAAAGACCTTCAAAATGAGTACTTATAAAAGTTAATTAGAGCAAAATTGAAGGAGTTATCGTCAAAAAGAGATGAGTTGCTCATATTTTTTAAGAAAAAATGAGCAGTAAACGCTGTACCAATTAGTTTTGTTTTAGTGTTTTTCATACGAAGCGAAGCAGCAATGTCAAATAACACTTTAATTCGCTAAATTCATTTTTTCCGTCAAATCCGCCCTTCTAGGCAGATTTTCTTCCACGCGTCCTTCATTTCCCCGCCATATGTTTCATATTCTCCTCTCTCTTAATATCCCGCCGCGCCGTCAGTCATCTGTTTGCTGAGCAATATCCCCGGATATTATGTCCTGCAATCTCGGGGCCCCGCCCATTCCCTTATTTACCATGAGATTTATGGGGCGGTTTGCGGAACGACCTTTTAAATTGATAGTTTAACACGATTGGGCCCGCGTCGTGGGCCGCCGGGTCCTCCTGGAATACTTTATGTGCCCGTCCTGATGGAACATCAACTAAAGTCTATAATTTACGATAAGTTTGCAATGCCGTCACATTTAGTAATTAGGTGCAGCCAATAGAACAATCTCAAATTCTTGCTCTGTATCGCGTTCACTCTCGACAAACTAGGAAATTTTATTTTTATAAGTTTACCATACTTTGCGACATAGATTTTATAAGTTATAAGAACGCTAGACAATGTTAACTGCAATACTATAGTACGATCGTAAACGATGCAAAGTAGAGCAAAAAATTGTCGGTCTTTTATCAAAGGAAAATCGTGTCATCATTTTTAGGAGGCGTAAGATGAACCGTTTCAAATTTAAAATGAAATTGAATGTAAAATCTGAAATACCGCCGCATACGCACTGTGTTCTGGTACTAGCTGTAGTCGGCCAGGTGCATCGAGTGTACGAAGTGGTCGGTTATACGTCAAATACTAACCTGGCGAGCTTGATCGTAGAGCAGGGAACAATAAACAGTGGCGCGTACAGAGGTGAAATGTAGCACATATTAATATGTGGAATTTAAATAACGAATTGGATTTATAATAAATTACATTTAAAACAAATAGTTTATGAGAATAAAGGGATTTTTGTAGGAACAGGGTTCCAGACGTGAACTGATCTCTTCATCGCACCCCATTACGATTCTTTTTTTTATAAGGAGAACGAAGTTTCAAAGCAAAAACCTTGTATAACAGATATACTATAAATATTTACAGAATGAAAACAAAATATAAATCCTATGATATGATTCTATCAAATGAAAACACTAACAACAATTCTCTACCAATCTCAACAAAATAAGTTATTTTTCTATCAAACAAGAAATGTTAACAAATTATAAACAAAATATAAATTCTATGATTTATGTACTGTACGCCAAACTGCATTTTTCTCATCTTCATTTAATATTAATTTCTTCTTTGCACCCCCTTTTTTAGGTTTCTTAACGTCTCCTTCAATTTTCTTCTCTCTTAAAATTTTGAAAACAGATAATTCGCTTACTCCAGTATATC
>NW_019416505.1:302012-310097 GCF_000390285.2 Anoplophora glabripennis | reverse complement strand
CTCACTACTACAACTACACAGCGTGGTCTGTCTGACCAATTGCATCATTGCTAGTCTAGACGCGCTGTTGTTTCTACATTAAATCTTCTGTAAATATACTTACCCTTTAATGTAAAATCACATAACCAAATGAAATATACATTTTTATTGTAAAATTTTTTAACTGTGGTAATAGCACGGTGTAAATTTACCGAAATTGAGATTATAAAGTAAAAACACATAACTTTCTTAGTAAAATATAAATATTTTTATTATTACGAAGAATATTTAATTTTACTTTACTTATTATGTAATACTGTAGTGTAAATTCACAAATGTATTGGATTTTTACCCCAATTTTTAAGAGTGTGGTTAGTGGAAGGGGACTTGTTTTGGGTGGGAATACTCGAATCGATGTATTCAACGTCAAATAACGGAAAAATGATTAATTTTACGTGTATAACGCTCCTGGAGTTTTTTGTAGTACACAAAAAGACCTTCAAAATGAGTACTTATAAAAGTTAATTAGAGCAAAATTGAAGGAGTTATCGTCAAAAAGAGATGAGTTGCTCATATTTTTTAAGAAAAAATGAGCAGTAAACGCTGTACCAATTAGTTTTGTTTTAGTGTTTTTCATACGAAGCGAAGCAGCAATGTCAAATAACACTTTAATTCGCTAAATTCATTTTTTCCGTCAAATCCGCCCTTCTAGGCAGATTTTCTTCCACGCGTCCTTCATTTCCCCGCCATATGTTTCATATTCTCCTCTCTCTTAATATCCCGCCGCGCCGTCAGTCATCTGTTTGCTGAGCAATATCCCCGGATATTATGTCCTGCAATCTCGGGGCCCCGCCCATTCCCTTATTTACCATGAGATTTATGGGGCGGTTTGCGGAACGACCTTTTAAATTGATAGTTTAACACGATTGGGCCCGCGTCGTGGGCCGCCGGGTCCTCCTGGAATACTTTATGTGCCCGTCCTGATGGAACACCAACTAAAGTCTATAATTTACGATAAGTTTGCAATGCCGTCACATTTAGTAATTAGGTGCAGCCAATAGAACAATCTCAAATTCTTGCTCTGTATCGCGTTCACTCTCGACAAACTAGGAAATTTTATTTTTATAAGTTTACCATACTTTGCGACATAGATTTTATAAGTTATAAGAACGCTAGACAATGTTAACTGCAATACTAGTGCTGCACAATTCAAAATCAAAATTAATTTTTGTTTGTTTTGTAATTTTTGTAATTTTGAAGTTCAAAAATCGCCTCTGTATAAATATGTCTCCCATTCAAAATTACACCCTGTATAGGAACGTCGCAGTAAAGCCGTTGTTTTGAATGTGCCATTTTCGTGGCAAAGTGGATTACTAGCACATAAATACCTATTGACCTCGGCAATGGCAACCAAACGAACCCTCTACGTTTGATCGCGGTTAAAGTCGCCCTCACAGCCGAAGAATGCGAAAATCTCCTTCTCCAAATAAACTTCGCCGCGATCCCTTAAAAAGCTTCGTGAACCCCTCCCTTTGTTTACTTGGAAAAGGCACAAAGTCGGGACGCCTAAATGAGGAATAAAGGGCAAATAAAAAATATCGGGCCCCTGGGAAATACCTTCCCCGGACTCGTTTAATAAACGGTCCTTTCTCAAATTGCGGGAGTAATAAAGACCGTACCCCCTCAAGAACGTAAATTGTGTTTGGAGCAAGAAAAACCATTACCGCAAGTGTCTACTTAAAAAAAATCGGAATTAAATACTTCCAGAAGGCAGGGCTCGTATTTTAAGCGAATTTTTATGTCTCTGTCTTATTTTATCGCCTTTATTTAATAAATCGATCCTTACCAGGTCCAGTTATACGTCAATTCAGTTAATTATTAGATAATACTAACAATTAATTTCCTCAAATATTGACTGACAGTTTTGAATCAGTTTTTAAAAAATTATAGACTAAATTATAGAATATGTTCTTCTACCAGTAATTTACGAGTAGAGCATAGAAAGTGGTGCACATTTTTGACGCCAGAAACAATAAGCGGGGAAATAATTTTTTATAACGTGTCTGTATGTTCTATTTTATTCGGCTTTAAAAACATATTATGTATGAATGTAAAAAGAAGTAATCATTTTAAAAATTAAGCGCCAAATAAAAATTTTCCATGTTAATAATTTTTTTTTACCCACGTCATAATAATATATTTAAAGTAAACTGTAGTACGTTTAACATTTCCGAGCAGTGTAAAAAAATATCCCGCATGTCATATTTCCACAACCTGTTAAAAAATGTAATCCTGACTTAATAATATGAGAAATGAATTTTCTTTGTTGAAGAAAACGTGGAAAACACAAATCATTTGTCCATTACTATGAACACAGACCCGACATCTTTTTACTAACGAAAATGTAATTTTTTCGAAATTTATTGTTGCTTGAATCTGATGGAAAGCATTCTTTCTTCTAACTCAGGAAGACTAGATAAGGAGCACGAACTCATACGGGAAAATTGACAAAATTTGTCCAAGAAATGGCAGAAGTTGGGGTGACGCTAGTGTTCCATGTGACCCAAGTGAATGTAGCATAATAAATACGACTGAAGTAAGCAAATAACCAATTGTATTTTATAATATTGAGTTTAGTAGATATATCGGGGAGGTATACTAACCTAAAAACTAGAAGTCATGTCAATAATTAATTATTACAATTTGTTTTTATAATGGTAAATAAAAAGTTTCGAAAATAATTTAAATATGGTAATAGCACGTAATAGTATGTGAAGTGAATGACTGTCAACAAATTTAAAATAAAAGAGTACGTTTGTGATCTGCATTTTCAATCTAATGATGTCCAGCAGTTCTATATTACAACTTGACCGAGTGATGGGTTAATATTATGGCAAAAGGTCGAATAATTCGGAAGTTGGAAAGATTTCATAAGTGCAAATATTGTATAATTGAATGATGCATTGTTTCTTTATATATTTTGCAGCAGCATCAACAGCAAGAGCATCCGCTACACCAGCAACAACAGGTGCAGCAGCTACAACAAGAGCAACAGTTACAACAACAACAACAACAAGAACAGCAAGTAAATCAAGAGCAATTAAGTTACGATGAGATTATACTAGAAAGTGAGCATCCTGTCCTGTATAATCTAATAAAAGAAAAGTTCTGTTGACGTGTGATGAGGTCTCGACAAAGCAACTATGAATATGTTCACATAATATTGACAATAGCAACAAAGTATACTTTATTTATTTCTACATATTCTTGTAATTTATATTACGTGCATAAATAATTAAATTCGTATCTTTCATATAATTCTTGCTGGTGACATCGCTATTATCATTACTGAATTGAATAAATCATTTCCAATTAGTTGCTGTTTCTTTCCTGTTAGTAAAAAACTGATTGAAATTCAGATATCATATAAAATTTAAAGAGAGGATACGTGTAGTAATTGATGCTGATCGATCTGTATTGGTAATTGACTACTTTTACTAAATATTTAAACATGGAAATCAATTGCTTCATGAACAAAATGAAATTTTAAGAAGATAGACTGACACGTATTACTTATTTTTAAGTTGTTTTATTTGTAATATATATTTACTTTGTTACTTGTTTGTTATGAATAAATATTTATTTTATTTTAATTAGGCACAAATAATTTCTTTTTTTTTATTCAATTAATAAAACATTGAAATCTTTGGTAGATAAACATTTTATTTTTACAAAATATATAACAAAAATATAGAACATTGCTAAAATATTTCTTTATAATACCTTATTAATTTTGGTCTATACTCTACCTTGGAATAAGTCATGGAACCATGTTACGTTCGAATTAAATCAACAATTTTACGAAAGTAGAATTAAATTTTACAGCAATTTTAAAATATATACCCAGAAAACTAATCGATTTTAAACAGTTATAAAATATTTAGATTACCTATTTTTTGTGACCTTTATAATGGAGTACCTATATTTTGTTAAAATTTTGGTATCAATTGGTTGTCATGTTGTTTTAAGCTTCTTGACATTTTGAGAAGAGAGCGATATGACTCTCGAAGCATTGAGAAGTCTAAACCGACAACATGGCAATCAGCTTAGAAATTGTCCAACCATAATTTATCGACTTTCCATAGTCAGTTTTCAGTTACACTATAATAATATAGTATATTATTGGTTATTCAAAAAAATATGGATTGTGATATACTCTATCTTATATGAATTCCTTTCCCATCAATTATTCCTATAACCTGCTCTGGAAATTCATATTGGGCAAAATATTGTTCGATTACAACTGCCTCATTATCTCGGCCATTCTATAATTTGTGGAGACAAGTTACTTAGCAAGTATGTAACTTTTCTGGTTGTTGTAGAGCTTAAGGCAATGCAAAATTTACCAGAATCATGGGTGAAATAATTAGAAATGGCAAATTTTTCTTCAATTCTGTTAGCTACTTCCCATATGCTAACATGGACATGTTAAAAAAACTTGGCCACTATATTCAGGTACAATAATTTCAAAGTAGTTCTTATTTTTTACTCTATCTGTTTCTTAGAATAAATCTATTTCATCACCACTCTCAAGCTGGACAATGCGTCTAATAAGTCATCTGAATCACTGGACTCAAAATCGGACATCTGTAATATTTTAAAAAGTTTATTTAAAACACCAAGTTTTTTTATATTCTATTTTTTATTACCACAAGTAAAAATTCCATATTAATAATACAAGAATTACTATTTTTTTAAAGGCAACTTCCTGTATAAAATGTGACTTTTACTAACATTAAACTAAAATCTTTAACAAAGTAATTATCAAAAACACAAACCTTACTTATAGGTTAATATTAACAAGATCACGTCATAAATTCCTTGAAAACTAATTTCTTTCTACGAACACCAAATTCTTCTCATAAAGCTAATATTTTTTATTATCTATTTAGTTTAATTACAGTCCGGAATGACATATTTTCATGATTTATATAATTCAAAGTAGCTTACATTATTTATTTTAAAATTTTTAACACCACAAAAATGACATGATTGATTTATAATTCAAACTGCCGCTTTTTTATCCCCTCTCTAAGTATGGGACATATGGAACACTAGCGCCCTCTTATTTTTGTAAGATTTTTGTTTACATGGTGTTCGGGCTCCTTGTGTAGTCTACATGTTCTAACTGTTCGGAATGTCAAAGTTGCTATCGCAGCCCACTATGTAATTTTAAAAAGCATTGTACTCGAATATAAGTGTGTTCTCAGTTCGTTTTTTAAGTTTTACTCGAAAATCAGGTTTTTTTTCGAAAAATATAAGTGAGTAGTAATTTGTAGAAAACTGAAAGACGAATCCGAACATATCATGGTTGTTACAGTAAAGCAGTGGCGTACTATTTTATTTAGACAAATATGCCACCGATACCCTGTATCTATGCACTGGAGCATGTAAATTTTAAGAAAAAGCCCTCAGATTTTGGACAATGTTTACATAAATACATATGCACAATTTCAAACTGTTTCACTCACTAGTTTTTAAATTATTTAAAAAATGAAAAATATTTTTTGAAGTTTAACACCCTGTATCTTTTTAACGAAGCGTCCTATATAAAAACTTTATAAGAAAGACTCTCCTTAAAATTCTCCAAAGAATATGAGGTTTCACATTTGGTCACCATTTGTGAATCACCCTGTATATCAAATTGTATTATACTTTCATAAATGTAATCGCTTTAAACCCTTATAAGGAACATTTGTATTCATAGAAGTGCATCATCGTATACGTTATTTATGCATATAACAAAATCATATTTAAATCTTTTGGCATTTATTTATGCATATTGGGTAAAAAATAATAATTGAGAACTGGAAATATGTATATAATTTTACTTAATATATAATTTTAATATACTTACTTTCTAGTCATAAAGAATATTTTTCTTTGCATTGACAGCATTGATTTTATAACACTTTTAGTATAAGGCTTCCCGTGTCCCGCTTCATCCCCCCGATGAAACATCCGATAGTCCTTAAGACTGCGACGCAGATTACGTAAATGTCATGGGATTTTGCGTGAAATATCGATGTGGACGACAACAAACCAGGCTATTTTCGAGTCTCCCATCTCTAAAACTAGCTATAACTTTGCCTAATACTGTGTGATATGCGGAAGTAATATAATATGTAGAATGTGCCCGCAGAATTTTAAAAGGAACCACGCTATTGCCGCCCCCGAAACCCGAAAGTCCACCTTTCAACCCTCGAACACATAGCCGTTAATAACCTCATCAGCGGCTACGCAGGCCGAATTTGACCCGTGTCTTGTAAACGTCCCGTTTAAAAGGGTTGGGTAAATATTGACAAGCGACAGGAACCATCTGGCGTGTTGGCTGTCGGCTGCGGTCGATCTGGTCGCTTGTGTATGCTGCAGGACATCCTGCGCCGTGACAGGAGACACACAGGCCCCACAGGGGCTTACAAGGAGAAGGTAAGGTAGTCGGAGTTTTGTAATNTATGAACTACTTTATTCGGCTCTAAAAACATTTCATTTAATTTTAAAAATAATATATTTAATTTAACCACATTTTAACTGTACGTTTAACATTTCCGAGCAGTGTAAAAAATATCCCGCATGCATATTTCCACCTGTTAGAAAACGTAATCCTGACTTAATAATAATTATGTGAAATTAATTTTCTTTGTTGAAGAAAACGTGGAAAACAGAAATTATTTCTCCATTACTATGAACACAGGCCCGACATCTTTTTAGAAATGAAAATGTAATTTGTTCGAAATTTATTGTTGCTTGAATCTGATGGAAATCATTTATTCTTTCTTCTAACTGCTCGGAATGTCAAAGTTGCTATCGCAGCCCACTATGTAATTTTAAAAATCGATTATCGAAGTTCCCAGTTCGTTTTTTAAGTTTTACTCGAAAATCAGGCTTTTCGAAAAACATAAGAGAGTAGTAATTTGTAGAAAATTGAAAGACGAATCCGAACATATCATGGTTGTTACCGTAAAGCAGTGGCGTACTATTTTATTTAGAAAAATATGCCACCGATACCCTGTATCTCCGCCACTGGAGCATGTAAATTTTATGAAAAGCCCTCAGATTTTGAACAATGTTTACATAAATACATGTGCCTAATTTCAAATTGTTTCACTTACTAGTTTTTAAATTATTTAAAGAAATTAAAAATATTTTTTGAAGTTTAACACCCTCTATATTTTTAACGAAGCGTCCTAAATAAAAACTTTATAGGAATAACTCCCCTTAAAATTTACCAAAGAATACGAGATTTCATTTTTTGTCACCATTTGTGGACTACCAACTTACAAAAATAATAAGCTCAGCATACTCGTGCGCTGTTGCCAAGTTTCTGTTGCAACTTTTGGCATTTATTTATGCATATTGGGTAAAAAATAATAATTGAGAAATGGAAATACATATGCCATGAGATTTTGCGTGGAACATCGATGTAGACGAGTTTTGGGATTACGAGATGCGAAGAAACAAGGCCATTTTTTCGAGTCTCCCATTTCTAAAATTAGCTATAACTTTGCCTAATACTGTGTGATATGCGGAAGTAATATAATATGTAGAATGTGCCCGCAGAATTTTAAAAGGAACCACGCTATTGCCGCCCCCGAAACCCGAAAGTCCACCTTTCAACCCTCGAACACATAGCCGTTAATAACCTCATCAGCGGCTACGCAGGCCGAATTTGACCCGTGTCTTGTAAACGTCCCGTTTAAAAGGGTTGGGTAAATATTGACAAGCGACAGGAACCATCTGGCGTGTTGGCTGTCGGCTGCGGTCGATCTGGTCGCTTGTGTATGCTGCAGGACATCCTGCGCCGTGACAGGAGACACACAGGCCCCACAGGGGCTTACAAGGAGAAGGTAAGGTAGTCGGATTTTTGTAATTTTTGATATTTATGGTACGTGTAGTTTGGACCTTGAATAAGAATTTTTCGAAGTAGTTCGACGCAACGTTCATAAATTACCGAGATAATCGATTTTGAAGTTTTACCTGACAGCTAAATCCACTAGATGTGACGCATTCTTGAACTTGGAGCGTGGCGTAATTGGTAGCGTTCGG
>NW_019416505.1:291380-301933 GCF_000390285.2 Anoplophora glabripennis | reverse complement strand
TGTGTCACATCTAGTGGATTTAGCTGTCAGGTAAAACTTCAAAATCGATTATCTCGGTAATTTATGAACGTTGCGTCGAACTACTTCGAAAAATTCTTATTCAAGATCCAAACTACACGTACCATAAATATCAAAAATTACAAAAATCCGACTACCTTACCTTCTCCTTGTTAGAGAAATAGTTATGCGTGCAAAGGAATATTTTTCTTAAATTTTTTACTCTATTTGAATGGTATTTAACCAATTCAAACAAATTCCAATACACATTTTTTAAATCTTATTAAATAAAGTCATCTTTTGCATACCTAGATTTTTGGTATCGGAGAACATTGTTTGAATTAACTCCGTGCATTTAAAATATAGTAAATAAATGTGATGGCTAACAATAAAATATATGTTTTTCTTTAAAGAACCTTAGTAAAAAGGGCAAATATTTTCACATACGGAAATACAATTGAACTTCTGAGACAGAATATTTTTTTCTTATTGTAGTTAGTTGCTTGAATCATTTGAAACTGCAACAAATTCGGTACACGACGTTATTAAATTGTGTGTCAATATATTTACAAAAAGAGTAATAAAATCTGCGCTAATACTTTTAGGTAAATTGCTTAAAAAAATATATAAAACTGTCGCCACTGTCATTCATTTTAGTACTATAATTTAAAAAAATATTCAAGAAATATGTCTATTTTAGCAAAAAAATAGGTATTACCTACTATTATTTATGTTCAGTACCTACTTATTCGATAAATGAAAATAGTGACGACTTTAATAAATGTAAATTGTCAATATGTTTATTGTTATAATTCATTGTACCATGACAGAAGTAATTTACATATTTTAAAATGAAAAAATTGAAAATCACGTATTTCAAAATATTAACTATATAAGCTTGGATATGATAATAAATACCCAAGGTCTTCGTGGCGCAGTGTGTTAGGCGTTGTCCTGCCAACCCTGAGGTTGACGGTTCAATCCCCGCTGAGGTGTACTTTTTTTCAATTAATAATTATTTCAAATAAGGTGAATATAAAATATCGGACCAAAATGCAAATAATTTTACATATTTTCCAAGTTAGGAGAAATTTTAAACGCTGTTGCAATTGTAGACAGGGATAATACACTGTTGCCAAATAGGATGTTCAACTTAGATATTATCAGAATATGCTTATATTGCCAAAATAAAGTCTTACGATTTCATTCTTAAAAATGTTATTGAAAATGATGATTTATACAGAATTGAATCGTAAACTTCTACAATTGATTTGTCACATTAAAAAAATAAGAAACATGAATATATTCGTCGCACTAAGATCAGTAGTTTTTACCTGTATTTCATTGCAATTAAATAAAATCAGTTGATTTACAGAGGTGAAAAATAGTTTTAAAAGTGTTTGTCAATCGGTTCTTCTGTTGCCAAACTCTTTTTTATTCAAACTTGATTTGTATCCTCATCGCAACACAGTTAAATAAATAAAATCAAATTAGTATAAATAACATTGATAGCATCTAATGACAATATGTGGCGTCTTTTATTACTTTTCTTATTTTAATTGGACCGGTGGCTCTGCCGAACTGAAAAGAAAAAATGGAACAAATACTCTTTTGTGTAAACTCTCCTCCCTTTTCTACCGTTACAAAATATATGTAGTATATTTACTTTGGACGAAAGGTAACATGAAATTCGACCTCTATAAATTGTTTAATATACTTCTGATACAGGGAGCTGATGCAAATAATAATAATAATAATAATAATAATAGGTAATAATAAAAAAAACTGATAAAAACTACCTGAAATAATGTACTACATAATATAACTTATTTTCTGTTTTCCTTCAATTCCTGATTCTACATTTCATCAGCTGAATCAGTGCTAGATACCGTCAATTAATCCAAACCAACATAAAACAATTGCAAAATTAAGCCGTGAATGATACGCACGAAATGAAAACTACCGTACGTTGTGAAATCCGATTCTGTATAAAAGCGGAGAATACCGTTCCACCCATTTTGATCAATAGTTCTGCAGAGCATGTGTTTGATCATGGTTTACATGATTGGAATATACAAATTGATTTTACACATGATGTCAACAGGGTGGTAGACGGGCACAAAACAATCATGCGCAATTTCGAACGTCAGTGGTTCAGTTGGTGATAAGATAAAGTAATTTTACGATTATCTACGTGAAATAATAGTTTTACAGAAATCAGTTTTCATAACAGAATTTAGAAAACAAACTTGTGGTATGTGTTGTTAAAGATCAACCCTCAGTAACACCCGTATCTGTATTTTGAATCTGTCTGGTATTTTTAGTGTGAAACATTTTATTATATTTTTTCCAAGCAGGAAAATATCCAATAGGCAGAAGAAAAACTAAGGCTATGCCAGAAATAAACCATTTCTGACAATATGATTATTTAATATTCGAAAAACAATTCCAGACTTGTCAACTAGCCTCAAATAAAAATAAACATAATTTGAATAAAACACGGGAGACAGAAGAACCTAAGAAATCGCTTTCACTCATTTGTTTCCATGGAACTGTCGTCGAAAACAAAAGGATCAATTGGGAAGCATGGACTTAACCAGGCGGTTTCAGGTTAAAAATTGCGTTCAGGCCCTGCGTTAGCATAAAGGGAGGAGGGGATTCAGGGGGATTTGGTAACGTTTTTGTAGCCGGAATTGTTAAATTGCTATGGCGGTGTTGTGGGCTTTTAATGTACCCTCACTGACGGTGAAATATGGTCGTGATTTTTTGTCGTACCCGACTGAACACGAGCGGTTAACAAAATTACTGCAAAAAAGGATGAGCTTGCACCGCGGAGACCAGAACCGTTACACATTATGTTACATCTCATTAGTTCATGTTGGAAGGTAAATTTGTTATTTTACGAATTAATTTTTTTCCATGCTCTGTGTGGGAGGTATAATAGAGGTAATATAAGTATCAAAACGATTTATTATTGACCTACGAATTACCATTTTATTAAACCGATTACGCTACATTCTGTGCTAATATTAATTCAGTAATTTCAACTTTAATTTCCAAACTTATTTATAAGGATACGTTTAAAATGAATTATATTTCAATCGAGCTTGACGAAGACGTATGGCATTAACTCTGTTAATTTTAAACTGACCATTTTCTTGAAGTCGTCTTTCAATATTCCTGATATCGGATATCCGAAAATGTCGTAAATACGTACATCGTGACACTCAATGTATAATAAAATGTAGGTAGGTTTGAAAGATATTTCAAGCGCTTCTCTTGCTATCGATCGCAGTGAGATAAGGGTAAGAGCAGGCCATGCAGAATCTATAAAAGTTTAAAAGTAGTCGCCGCTTTACCTCCGCGATAACCTTCCCATTTTAATAATCGGAGGCGCCATGATATATTTCACGTCCCAGTAATCTGTGCCTTGAATAGGAAAATCCGCTGGTAAACTGTTCGAAAAAATTTAGAACCCTATTTTGTGGCTCCCAACACATTTACACGTACATATTGAGATTTGGGTATTTATATTCGAATTTATGTTGATATCCATAAATACAAAAACTAGATGTAATTGCTTTAAATTCGTAAATACTTTGGTAAATTCTGTAGATCTATAAAGTGATTATGCAGTCCATGACGTGAAAAAATGATTTATGTAAATTTACACCATTAGAAATAAAGTGTCAAAAGTCCCCATCGATCTCATGTGTGCTAAAAAAGTTATTCGTGGTCAAAGGTCAAAATTTGAGGTTTATTGGATTTTTTACGAAAACGGTAAGTTTTATCAAAACAGTAACCCAGACAAAAATAGATAGATCGTAAAATTATCTACAAAAATGGTATTTATACTCTTCTTGCTAAGAATCACCATTTCTGAGATATCGCGATTCTAAAAGTTGAAGAAGTCACATTCTACATGATATGCACATATGTATATGCCACGTATATACATAGTCAAGCACTTAATGCAAGTAAAAATGTCTATTTGTGTCTCTTATATGTGTAAACTATACTATTCTGAGAATATACACTCAAAAGAAACTCAGTGCCTTAGTCAATCCCCTCTACCCGCATGGCCTTGAATAATATCTGGCTACTCTATTGTAAAAACTTTTGTAAAAAATACACGAAACAAGAAACAAGTACAACTATCTTGTCTTCCTCCAACATCGGCTTCTGCTAATCAACACTTGTATCGAGTATACCATCAAGTTCAGACATACCTAGGCAAGCAACCCAGAAGACTGGGGTTGGAAATTAACAGATAACACTTTGAAACCGATTCAAACTTTGCTTCCACCTGCTCTGGAAAAACTCCTAAACACTATTTTTTGCAATTGCTAAAAAGGTTGTAGTGCTAAATGTGGCTGTAGAAGAGTAGGGTTACTGTGTTCTCCAGTGTGTACTAATTTCCAAAGCCAGTCTTGCTCAAATGTCCAATTGAATATCATAGGCGAAGATTTATGTGATTTCGATGAAGAGACAGCTGATTCATCTTCATTTGAACAATTTATGAATATCCAGCAAGAACAAGAGGAAGAAGAAGAGTAAACCGAAGAAGACATGACTGTTGAAGTCGACTTTGAAGAGTATGAATCAGATTAAGATATCAAAAGAAATCAGAACTACGGTTAAAGTCAATAACCAATATCAATATCAATAATCATCATGCAGTTAAAAGAGTATTATCCCTGAAAATTCCGTCATAACAGTTCGTGGAGTAGGCCTACTGGGGAAACCACGTTAAAAAAACGCGCCAACGGACACTACTTCACAGGTGGTGTGGAAATGTGTGCATATCATGTAGAACGAGACTCTTTCAACTATTAGAATCGCGATATCTCAGGAATGGTGATTCTTAGAAAAAAAGTATAAGGACCATTTTTGTAGATAATTTTGGAATCTATAATTTTTGTCAGGACTATTTTTTTGATAAAACTTACCGGTTTCGAAAAAATCCAAAAAACCTCAAATCTTGACATTTGACCCCGAATATATTTTTTTGCACAAATGGGATCCATGGGGACTTTTGACACTTTATTTCTAATGGTGTACCCTAGGTCTCCTCCAAAATTTAGCTCTGTCAGAATTTTCGTTATTTGAAATGTCTATTTTTACCGGACTATAAACTACAATGCAACTGTGAAAATTACATGTATTTGCACTATATGCATACTTATAACAAAATGACTTAAGATAATTATTATCTAGCATATTTTTCAGGAAATATTTATTTGTGGTTTTATTTAAACACTATAATTTCACTTGTTTTAGATATAATGATGATACATACCGAGATATTTTTTTTTCGAAGTTTGTACTCCTATAAGTGATGTTGCACAATTTTATGATGTTTGGGAATTCCCATCCCACGCTTTAATATGAATATAGGCACCAACCGGAAAATTGATTACTTTTTTTTTATTTCATCTTATCCTTATATCGCCCCTGTAACGTTTAGACTTTTTTATGGCTATGAGGGCGTCTCAAAGCCATAAACGTATTTTTCCTCGTAAGAAATATCATTTACATAAAATTGGCGCCGATATATCCTTCTCCCGACGTTTGGTTTTGGGGTTAAAAACTATCTGCTTATCTTAATGTGATGTCCTCTTTTTTCATAAATTTTTTGTAAAGACGAATGAGATATATTTGAGGATGGTGCGAATTTGTAATTAACCATTTATTATCTGTCGATCTTTTAGAACTACCTTATAAAGTTTTAGAGAAAATTGGAACTTCAAAATACAGATTTGATTGTTAATTTTATTCACTATTTTCGTGTGAAATTGTCTTACCGGATACCACATTATCCAGAGAAATTTTTTCTTGACCACGAATACTTTTAAAAAATCATTTCGTGTTTTCACATCGGAATAAGAATTAGTGATATTTATAAGTGAAAATTTACTGTATTTTGGGAAATTTATATTTAAATTTTCACAAATATACGTATGTATGTATACGCATTTTTTTCGTTTAATTTAACGTATAACAGAACTGCACCAACTTTTAACGGAAACATTAACAGTTCTTTTTTTGCCGTGTATTTATTCCGCGCCATTACTCACCTCGGAGAGCGCAAATGGTGGAAAACACGAGGTTACTGTCAGATAACATTTATACGTAGGAACCGCGCGGAATATATGGCATTTCGGCCTATTGGAAAACTGAAATATTCCCACCTTATCGGCAAGGACCTGTTAAAAAAAATTCCCTCGTTTCCCGTGTAACAAATGGGACGGATTTGCGCGTCGCCGGAATAGGGCTCGGGATTCAATTACGCGGAAAGGGCCTATTCCTTTTAACGATCTACTACACCAACAACATTTGACGAGACGGCCGAAATAAGAAGAAGAATTGGATCAGATACCGTCAAAACTGCCGGACAAACTGCCCCGTTCTCGATGAGATTGCTCGGAGACTCTAACTCTTGTGGAAGCTTGAAATGTATACACTACGTTGTTTTCAAAAAAAATGATGTACATTTTATATTATTTTTTAGGTATTCAATGTTTTTTGGTACCAGATATCTAAATATGCTCTTTCGCGTTTATTATTTGGCGGACGACAAATCAGAAGCTTTTAGGTTACACCATTTATTTCTGTGTGAAATGTGCGATATAGACCAGTGCTTAGCCTTCAAAAATGGTAAAAAGTGGAAAAAAATTATAGTAGAATGAAACCCATTGGAAAAGGAATAAAATATAACAGAAATGAAAAGAAAATTAATTTACGGGCGATCTGTGGTCGGGAAGGGGAAGGGGGTGAGTTTTTAAGGGTAAAAAACAGTTTATCTTGTTTTTCGGAAAAACTACAACTCTTATGGAAAAAAGTTAAATGGCAAAGTTGTAGGTAATAAAAAGATCTACAACTTTTGTATTTACACTTTTTTCACATAACCTCAAAATTTATGTGAAAAATTCAAATAACCAAGTTTTTGGTTTTTTATTTTTCTTTTACAAAAAAAAAAAATTTTCACGAAATTTGGTGAAAACTTACCTATTTATGTCCCAAACACGCTGTAATTTTTTTGATTTGAAATATTTATTTTTTCACCTTATTTTTACTTAATATCGAAAAAGCACCCTAATTTTCAATCGAAAATTCTCACGTCAAAATATCTGCTTTTTTAAAAACGTCGGTGGGCTTTTTCTTCGTTGAAATCTCTACTTTCTGATGGTGTAAAAAAAATATACATTACTATGGTAAGTTTTCTCAGGAAATGCAAAGAAACGAAAGAAGATTCTACAACTTTCTCAAAATATTGTAGATGTCTTATTAAATATTAACTTTATTAACTTATTTGGTTGTTAATTATAATAGTATATTTCGACTTGTAATTTTTTTGTTTATCAATGTAACATGGAATCTTACGTTTTTCGAGTAATTAAAGTGTAAATTTTAATAAACAGCTCAAAATTGTGCATAATGATTAGAAAAAAATTTTCGGATTCTAGTTTGTTTCTTTGCATTTCCTAAGAAAACTTACCATATTAAGGTATATATTTTTTTACACCATCAGAAAGTAGAGATTTCAACGAAGAAAAAGCCCACCGACGTTTCTAAAAAAGCAGATATTATGACGTGAGAATTTTCGATTGAAAATTAGGGTGCTTTTTCGATATTAAGTAAAAATAAGGTGAAAAAATAAATATTTCAAATCAAAAAAATTACAGCGTGTTTGGGACATAAATAGGTAAGTCTTCACCAAATTTCGTGAAAAAAATTTTTTTGTAAAAGATAAAAATAAAAAACCAAAAACTTGGTTATTTGAATTTTTCACATAAATTTTGAGGTTATGTGAAAAAAGTGTAAATACAAAAGTTGTAGATCTTTTTATTACCTACAACTTTGCCATTTAACTTTTTTCCATAAGACTTGTAGTTTTTCCGGAAATCAAAGGAAACCGTTTTTTACCCTTAAAAACTCACCCCCTCCCCTTCCCGACCTCAGATCACCCGTAAATTATTTTTCCTTTCATTTCTGTTATATTCTCTTTCTTTTCCAATGGGTTTCATCCTACTATAATTTTTTTTTTGTTTCAAAAATTATCGACCCTGGTCTAATAAGTTTTGCTTGTATTTAAAATGAGGTTGCCATGGAGAAAGTTAATATTTTATGTACAGGGTACCTAGAAAATTATAAAACATGAAAATGCTATAAGAGTAAACGACCTTTATTTTTACTCGTATTATGTCAGTGAAATGTGCAGTTCTTTAACGAAAGTGTTTGTCGAATTATCTGTTCGGCGTTTGGATATATGCATAACAATAATGTAAATCAAAATGTGTAGGGATGACCTAGTTTTTACCAAAATAAGCATATTTATTCGAGGTTTAACAAATTTTGGAATCCCTAAAATGATACGCCTATGGAACCGCATCGAGTGGAGTATAACGTCGTCTTAAGAAATGAATTCATAAGAAAAATTAAGATTTGTGACTTCTATGTTTCCGCGCTATGTGACGGCTATGTTTCCGTATCACCAATTAATTGAAATAATTATTTCAAAAACATTTAAAAAATTTCAGTATCCTATGAACAAATATTTAAAAATAATAATAACTAAATTGCTGGTTGTTTATGAAATGTAGAAGTCTCAGGATATCTGGGAAATAAATTGTTTTCAAAGATATCTTTGTCAGATAAACAGATAGACCAAAATCGGGAGTCTGGCAACGCTGTTATATACCTACTTTTCCACAAACGACTAAATCAACATCGAATGTAGAATTAATTATATCAAAACAACTTCATAGATATTGTAGGCCATACTAATAGGATGTTATGCATTTCTGATTGTAATTAAAGAATTACAATATTTTAAATTCATTCGAGAAAAACTGCTGTTATTACTCGACTAGTTTCTACAGAACGCTAATAAAACAAGTTCTATGTAAACAAACAGGGACACAAAAGGTACGACATACGAATCAACTTCCTTCCTATTGTTTGATTCGTCCTGAATCAGATCTTTTGTATGATTAACACTAAACGGTGCTAGATAAGATATTACATACATTTAAAAAATAAGTAATACGCTTTAATAGTATATTATGCAATAAACATACACGAATATGAGAATTACAATACGATCGGTAGGCGATCAATATGGGAATAGATAAAACTCGGTTACATTTCTGCTGCCATGATAGAACAACAAAACAGCTGCCGACCAGTTGACGATGTAAATAGTGATACAAACGGACACGTATTCCGCTCGAATGTGATCGAAAGAAAATATAGAGCACGGCAAAATAACGCTGACAAGTAGTTCCGAAAACTCCGGTTGGACATATGTATTATGTATCTAGCAAAATAAATCAATTCTAGACGAAACCCAACTCAACAGTCCAACAGATACGTCTTGCCTTATTTTCTATCTCGGGAGCTTGATGTAACCGCCGCGAAAGAGGTAAATAATTTCGTGAGGCTCTCTTTCCATTTGGAAAATGTCCAAGTTGCAAGAAATCCCGGCGAATACGATAAACATACCGATATATCATTCAGGCAGGAGTGAGGACCGTTCTTCTTGTTTTGTCCCTGCGATAAGAAAGCTTTTAGATTAGTTTTATTGATAGTTTCGTCTTTAAATAATTTCAAATAAAATAAATAAACGTTTAATTTCAGTAGATTACGCAGGCTGAAAAATTCAGAAAATACGTGCGTTCAGGCTACCACAGTCATTTGTTTAGTTCTTCTGAGAGGCGGGGGTGAGTGTAATTTAGATACGAGGAATAAATTCAGTCATATGTCACGGAGTGTCACGATATCGCAGGCGGTTTTTGCGAGAAGGGCGACTAGATGTGACGGAATGGTGTGCGGTTACCTAGCAACGTATATTACGTGATACGGTCACTTATTTCGAAATAAGAATGACGGTCTGCACATCGAGAAGTTCCACAGTTGAGGAAGTTAATGAAGGGCGTTATGAAATAAATATTCAATTAATTATACCGTTGCGTTGGACAGACGATTAGATTTCAAGTGAGGTGTCTCATGAGTCATGATCCCTGTTTGTTTTAAAAAATCGTTGATTACGTCATTACATCAACACTGGTGACGTAACGGCTCTTAAGGAGGTATATCGGGGTCCGAGGGAAGTGAGGGGCGCAGGGGGGGGGGGTCCTATGCTTTTTTTATGGGACTAAAACCCGCTGCCAATTTGTAAAAATTAAATTCCATTGAAACTATTTGCGATAAACATTATCTATATAGCAAAGAAATCTACTCAAGATGCACATAACATACATATTGACTAATTAACAACATAAAAATATCATATTTAAGTAGGTGAACTGGTAAAACAACGAGAATTATGTTAATTTAGTTCTAAAGAAATGAAATGACACTCGCACCCATCTCTCATCCAAGTCAAAGAAAATGTTGGATGCAATTTTGAAGGTTCTGTGATAGAAATTACATTATTACTCACTGTTCGTGTTTTTCATCTCTATTTTAGTAATGTTACAAAAGTTTTGCAACTATAACTAATTTTTTAGATATAAAGTTTGCTGAGAAATATTTATGTTCCTTTGTTATTCCGT
>NW_019416505.1:277960-289938 GCF_000390285.2 Anoplophora glabripennis | reverse complement strand
GTCAGTTTTATAAAATTTTACCGTTATTCAAATAAAAGTTACCCACACGCACGACAATGGCCACAGTTGCATATACATTCCAAAGTCACCTTCAAGCACGTTTACCTGTGGAAGGATAGCTGATGTGGATGTTTATAATCCAATTTCTTACAAATTCTGCACTGTCTAACCATATTCACACCTTAAAAGTTTATCCAAAATACATGTATAAACACTAATCACGTTTCACTTACTAAAATCACAACTATTTTCTAACAAGAGACGCCATATTCTGCCAACCACGGCAGAACGAACGAGGAACACGCTACAAATTATTGCGTAGTTGCCAAGTCTTCAAACATGGCAAATATGAAAAATGAAAAATAGTTTAATATGTACAGAATTTAACAATATTGTATGCATAACGTAATAATACTATCCTATAATAATAATTTTCACAATTGATAAAAATATTAAGTACATTTCCAGTATAATTATACAGCTGACAACAATGATACAATTAGACTGTGAATAGACCAGGCTTCATCTAGAAATGTAAATAAATAAGTCCCCTTTATTTAAATGTCCTTGATTTGAGTAAACCCGATATACCTCCTTAAATGTACATCACAAGATGGTCTTACAAAATTTAAAATTCCCGTCACTTCAGAAAAACGCCCCGGTCAGCAGTCGTCCGAAAACTGCATTTGACGAATCGATTCAAAATAAATTCAACGTAGCCCACCAAAATTTGAATTCGATTAAAAACTCTGATTTTCTCACATTTCTATGGTTTTGCGATAAAGTTTCATAGTATTTCCTTAATTTCATCATAAATTTAGTTGTAGAAAAAAATTGTTACGGAAAATTTACACATTTAATGGCTATTAAGGCACTCGTATTAATTATTTCGAAATTTTTATACCCGTGCCTTCATAGCTATCATTATTTTTTTTCCTTATTTCTTGGGTATCATTTTACCATTAACTGGTCATTGCATAATATACTATTTACAAGGTATTCGTATTTAAAGACGTATAATTGTCGGCAACAAGTGACCTATCTTAATAGTAGCAAATTTACGATATCCTTTTTACATTAGCTCTGCTCTGCGTCGGGGTATTAGTTTTTCCGGACGTTTGCGTTTCTCCGATTCCTATCTTAACGAGTCCCTTTTTTTAAACGCACCGAACGCCGTCGCTCCGACAGTAACCTCCTTATAAACCCATTAATTCCGGTCGAGGGTCGCTCATTTTACTTTTTAATTCGCGAAATTTTTCCGGCTCGTTCCGGTAACGAATTTAATCGTCGCGCTCTGCTAAATTGGAGCCCGATAAGTACAGAGGGGGCCCGGAATCGGGCACAATTATTCAAACGGAAATGTCCTTAAACTCAACTTTGATTGGTTTTCTTTGCGAGCTAGGAAGGGAAAAGGAGACAATCGAAGAAAAATCGTCGGGGCACTGCTAATGGGCCTTTTTGCCGATTTGCGTTTTATTGGACGGTTTGTTTTGTTGGATAACAAACTCATTTTTTTTGGTGCGACTCTTGACTCTTGTGTTAACAGTAATATGTATGTTGAAGAAGCAGCTGAGCTCTTGATTTTCATTAGGGTTATACATGAATTTTAACTACACTGTATTTCTTTTATCTCCACAAAAAACTAAATATCTTTTTGTGTGGTTTCAAACTGAATTGCGCGGATGATCACTAATAGACCGGGAGATATTAGACTGAAGTTCGACGACGTCTTTCTCGTTTATGCCTCTGAGAGTACTGACAGGTAACCGAGAGATAAGTACAATAAACTAAATTTAAAAGATGGGCTGCGGGACACCTTCGTGAAAATTCAATTTTCCTTTTCAAAAAAATAATGTGTACAGCGACGTATTTCTCACTTATGCCATGTTCGTAAGTTGAAGAGAAGTATCGATTTTATCACGAAATTTTTTTGGCATAAGTGTCGCAAGAGACCTAAATATGGAAAACTTTGTAAGAAAATGTGGAAAAACATCTTTATTTGTCTACCAATTTCTCATTAATGCCAATTAGAAATATGACATTATTATATTCGAAAAGCTCATAAAAAACATTGGCATAAGTCCTACTAAGGACTAAAGAAAATAGGGCTTTGGAAAAGCTGCGGAAAATTTTTCGTTTTGGTCAACGTTTTTCTCGTGAATAAATTAAAGCTTATTGCAAAGAAAAAAATGAAAGTATTCATTTTTTTTAAAGGGCATAAGTCCCTGGTGAGGACTATATGCTAAAAATTTTTTGAAAAGTTGTAGGAAAATTCATGAAAATTTTTACGTCTTTCTCGCTTATGCCATTTTGCATGCACGTAGGAAACTACATTATAAAGTCATATAAATGTAGGCATAAGTCCACATTGGATTTTCATGTTGTAAATTAATTTGAATTTTAATACGAGTCAGGTCGACAAAGTAGAAAAATAATAGAAAATTGCCACAATTTTCTCGTTTATGCCGTTTCGTACACGAGTAGAAAATATTACTAAAAGCCATTTTCAAGAGTGGCATGAATGCCACAAGGTACCGTCGTATGTAAAAATTTTTAAAAAGTTTATTTCATCGCCTACGCAATTTTCGAAATACTTATACTTACTTGCATTTAGCGTATTTTTAATTTTTATAAATATAAGTAATTCATGTATTTAATGAAAGTTAATAATAAACTATTTCGGCTTAAGTCCCCACATATTAGAAATGATTTTTAATTATTCTTTGAGTCATGATCAGAAAAAGAAAAATTATATAATATTGCCACAAATTTCTCGTTTGTTCGTAAATGAGTAGAGTATTTTATCACAATAGACCATACGTATTTATGAACAATATATTTAAATTTTAAAAATTAAAAATATTATATAATTTGAATTAACCGCTTCAGTGCAAGGATGATCTACTTGAATTGAGCCGACTAAGGTAGAAGAAGAAGAAGAAGAAGAAGAAATAATTAAGCTAGAATACATAGGGAAGAAACTGATTTATAACTGATTTAATATCATGTATATTGAATTTTGTTTTTTGTTTCTGGTACTTTGTACCTTAATTACTTAATTTGTACTTTTATACATTTTATTTTTATATTAAAAGATTTATTTAAGTAATAGTAATTGAATTGAAAAACCGCTGCCAACTCAATTGTCAGAATGCTTCCTCAAAGACTTTGAATTACTAATTTTTAATTATAACTAACACAAACAATAACACTTAAAATAATACAAATTTTTATTAACTTAAAATTAAAGCATATCAAAAATAAAAAGTTTTTTCGGTTTTATGATTTTTTACATTTTCAAATTTCAAACAGTTTTATCTGCAGCTCTTGATGAAAACGGATCAAAATAAAGGCCTTACTACCAGCTTTATTATAAGTTATTAAGAATTATCGTAATAAAAAATAACATGTCGAAAAATCAAACTAAACCCAATATAAAGCTTTCTCTTTTTCATGAAATTTTTTTTATTTTAAATTTTTTATTCCCTTTTATAGTTAGAAATATTCATTTTTTATATAGATATCTTCTCCGACACTTGCATTATTTATCATACATTTTTTAAATTAATTTAAGTATATCGAAAATTGCGCAGGCGAGGAAATAACCGCAATTTGTAATTTTTGACAACTTTTTAAAAAATTTTACATACGACGGTACCTTGTGGCATTCATGCCACTCTTGAAAGTGGCTTTTAATAATATTTTCTACTCGTGTACAAAACGGCATAAACGAGAAAATTGTGGCAATTTTCTATAATTTTTCTACTTTGTCGACCTGACTCATATTAAAATTCAAATTAATTTACAACATGAAAATCCAATGTGGACTTATGCCTACATTTATATGACTTTATAATGTAGTTTCCTACGTGCATGCAAAATGGCATAAGCGAGAAAGACGTAAAAATTTTCATGAATTTTCCTACAACTTTGAGACTTATGCCTTCATATTGAACCCATAGAGGAGTGATGCCTACTTGACACAGTACATTATTTATAGTAAGTATCATAAATTTTCAACGGCATAAATGAGAAAGTTATAGAATGAAAATAAAAATTTTCCGCAGCTTTTCCAAAGCTCTATTTTCTTTAGTCCTTAGTAGGACTTATGCCAATGTTTTTTATGAGCTTTTCGAATATAATAATGTCATATTTCTAATTGGCATTAATGAGAAATTGGTAGACAAATAAAGATGTTTTTCCACATTTTCTTACAAAGTTTTCCATTTTTAGGTCCCTTGCGACACTTATGCCAAAAAAATTTTGTGATAAAATCGATACTTCTCTTCAACTTACGAACATGGCATAAGTGAGAAATACGTCGCTGTACACATTATTTTTTTGAAAAGGAATATTGAATTTTCACGAAGGTGTCCCGCAGCCCATCTTTTAAATTTAGTTTATTGTACTTATCTCTCGGTTACCTTTCAGTACTCTCAGAGGCATAAACGAGAAAGACGTCGTCGAACTTCAGTCTAATATCTCCCGGTCTATAACGTTTTCAGCACAAAAATTAAATACCTTCCTCAGCTCATCATTCTGCAGATGCGTGACACGTATCTTCTGATCGGTTCTATAAGCCTTTATATTGGAAGTAATATATTTTCCTCGCACCCTTCAGTTCCGACACTTTTATTTATTATGTGGCAAATTTCAATTTCGTCTTCCGCCCACACGGCCTTCGAAACTTTAACGGATTCGAACGCACCCACTCCACAAATTGTTGGGAATTATATTTTGTTTTAATCATTTAAGTGCCCCCCCCCCCTGTTTCACTCCCACTGTCTCTCTCTTTCTCTCGCGGCTTACAGCCCACTCTGCGAAGCGGTTGTCCAACTTCTGCGAAGAATCAGCCCTGGCGGAGAAAATTATATCGGATTGCCGTAAATAAGTAACGACAGGCTTGTGTTTTCCATTTTCGGAGCAGGGAGCGGCTCGTCCAGGGATACGCCGCGTATGAATATTTCATTTTTTTATTTATGCTCGAGCGGGGACCATGGAAGGCTCACACCTGTCTCTGGACGAAAAATGTGTTTCCGAAGAGCGATCGAGGGAATGCTGGAAGCAGGAGTTTCATTGAGATTTATTACAGCCTATGTCCGACCGGAAAGATGCGGGGGAAAAGTGACTGATACAAAAAATGAATCCGGTACTACTTCATTATTATAAAAAAAAAATACACGGTATGTTTCTACTCTTTTCTTTTTATTAAGCCACCTCAGTAGCTACTTTTTGTCAGAACAGCAGCGGTTGTTGCAAGAAGGCGATATCAGATGGATGATTCCGAGCGACCAGCACCGAATAAAAAAATGTTTGTAACATTGCTTCAACATTTAAGCGTATGCTAATATTGGATGGGAACAGAGTGAAAAATTTTTAAACTCAGCGGAGGAGGATCCTAGTACCAACATTCGAAGATTATCCACAAGATTTCATATACTGTAAAAATTACTTATATTTACGCGAGTTTAAAATACTTGAAATGTTTTATTTATGAAATGTAGTAAACAATTAGCTTGGAACAAATACTCCCGCGCTTCAAAATTAGGTAAATCCAGATAAAGAAAAGATATCAATATGAAATATTAATCGTAGGCAAAATATTACTGATATAAAAGTTTATCTTTACTCTTTTTAAGGCCCGCTTGATTTATATAACTCGGAAAAGTTTAAATTACTCTACTTGGTGCCGCTTGACTTACCTAGCGCCTTTTATCAACAATTCTAACCGGGTCCGTAATATTTATGAAGAGAATTACTCTCTCGGCCATTAGGACGGGACAGGAAAGACCGGCTCCTCCGGATTAAAATTAAAATTGCAAATTCTCAAAGACAACAAAACTGGGTTACCGTGGAGATGCCTTCCTTTTGTGTCCAAGCCCGGGGTTGTCGAATTTCAATGTCTTCCGTTATTTGCAAATATTATAGTTTCTCGTGATTTCGGTCAATGACTCTTATTTTGCATTTTGTAAATCATAAAAAGTTTAGTAGAAGCGCGACATTTCGTTTTTTTTGAAAGAAAACCATCTTCAGAGTCCAACTTTGAATACCCTGTACACTGAAATCTTTGAAACATTTTAGACCACGTGTATATGAAGTATTGTAGTAAATTTGTAACTATAAATTGAACACAATTTCAATAAATATTAAAGAAATTTTACTGATTCTAAGATATTCTAGCCTGTTGTATATGTTCATATAACCGCGATCTATTTTATCGAATGCTTTGGAGAAATTTATCTAGATCACATCCAACCGAGATTTCTGTAATATATTGCTCAAGGACAACTAAGGTTTTTGTATAAAAAGAAATGTGTTCACGAATAACAATTTAATTTCAACAGTTTTGCGTAGCTATATTTGTTGTGTTAGTGGCATTCATCGAGTGAGGTCAGTGACTTCCCTATAATCTATAAAGATATACAGGTGACAGAAATTAATAATTTTATTGCAGTGATTTTATACAGATTAATTGAAAAAAATTCTGGAACTGAATAAATAAAGGTTTGTCGCAAAATTCCTAAAAGGCGTCAATTTTTATGTTCAATGGGGGCATATTTTTTCTGTCTTTTATCTTTTTTCATATTTTATTACTAGACTTAACATATTCTATTGTTGGGCATTGCCTGTTGGATGTGTATTTTGAATAAATAAATAAATATTACAATGAATAATTCATTTTTTTAATTATGTGAGGGTTTGCTGCAATTTTTTAATGGAAGAGTAGGTTGATTCGTTTTTTATTTTAAAGATACAGTTACGTATTTTTTGGTTACTTTTTATTAGCAACGTGTCGGAAAAAAAAATAACATAAGTAAATGAAACTTTTCACGGTACCCTCCCCATAAAAAAATCTAATGGGCTAAGATCGGGTGATCTTGCTGGCCACTCAATTGGGCCCCTTCATCCAATCCACCTATTCGGAAACACTTCGTAAAGAGATAGGTCCACTTTGGGCAAAATGTGATGGTACCCCCGTCTTGTTGAAATCATATTCGTTGATCAAATAAATCAAGATCCAAATTATTGGGGAATAAAACCGCTAAAGTAGGAATCAGTTCATCTTGGAGCATAGTTAGGTATGTTTGTCCGGTTACATTTTCAATGAAAAATACAGAACCTAACCCTATCCTTAATAATTCCGCCCAGACGTTTGTTTTTTGAGGCCATGTAATGTGAAAGTTACTCTGAGTAACTTCTGAAGAAAAGAGCGATCTGCCCTTCGAAACGTCAAATCGACGACATGGCAACCAGCCCGGAAATCATTCAACCAAACTTTCCACTCTGTATTTCTTGTACATGCTAATTTTGTACTATGAAGATAAAAGTACATAAAAACATTTGCGAAAAAAGTATGAAAATTGTTGTATCTGTTGGGCAAGGAATTTGTGTTATTATTATTTATACATTTAAAGCGACATCTAGTGGTTTCTCAATTTCTCCCCAAATTCGTGCTCGAGAATTGGCAACAGCGCGAGATCCTCCTTATTCGGGTCGTCCTCGTTGGAAAAAGTGGATGTAATATTCATTAAATTCAGTTGGAGTTTCATTTAAAGCGCGGCATTTACTCGGTCCACGCGAAGGGTCAACTTTGTAACTTTCCACGCCATTCCACACCAAACCCACCCTCCCGCCATACCGGACTAATAAAGCTGAAAGTTTTGAGTGGGTCCGCCTCAGAGGTAGGGGAATTTTGTCTAATTGTAAAGGGAAATTACTGGGGTGAATGCTTACTCTCGTCTCTAAGGCAGGTAATAATAAAGTGAACCGCACAAGTTTAGATATTAATTATATAAAATAAATTAAACTGTTTTATTTATTTGTAGGGTGATCACAAATTTAAGGACTGGGCCATTGGGTTACACATTTCTGACCATATGTGTTTTAATGCATGTTAGTCCAAGCATTATAGAGAAATGCTTAAAGAAATTATTACCTGGACAAAAAAAAAATATGACCGTATAGAAAACTAAATTTTAAATTGAGTTTCTTGTTCTTTAAACTCGATCCAACATGGTTAAAAAAATCGCAAAGTTGCAAAAAACGGTTTTTCTAAAATAACTAAAAAAAAATAGCACCGATTGAAAAATTTTAAATGAGAAAGTTGTAGGTTTTAAAAAGATCTATCGACTGATTTTTTGTACGTATCGATTGCTTTGTTACTTTTCGAGATATATCGAAAAAACCGTTAAAAATCTTCTCTTCTCTTTTCTTCTATAACTCGTTTACATTTACGTTCCCGTACTTGCTATTTACTGCAAGCATAGCCCGCGGCAAGCCAAAAAAAATCATTTTTGAAAAATTTAAAAATATGAATTATTTTTCGAGATATATCGATTTTTTGAAAAAAGGTGCTCTCGAAAATGGGCTAGATCTTCTCAGCGGATAGACCTACAGTAACGATTTTTGGTTTATTTTCTTCGTAAAGAGTTATATTATCATGCCGTTAAAAAATGTTGACGATTTTATTAATTTTAAGGATCAAAAAATGACTGAAAATGTTGCACTTTTTTGGGAATGTTTTTTTCAAATAACTATTTCAATTTTTATTTTATGAAAATAACTTTTAAAGAAATAAACTGCTGACATTTTTTCACGAATTTAAAGAAAAATATGTTTTTCTACGACCCTCCGAAGACGAGATAATTTTTTTATTTAAAAGAAAATTGAGGACGCAATTAACTTTTTACAGCGATGCGCTTGATGGAGGTTAATGTTGAATACTTATATTTTCAAAAGAAATAGTAGGATATGTTTAATTGATTTTTAGTATTAGTAATTGAGTAATAAACTGATTTTGGATCGGGTTTAAAGAATAAGAAAATCAATTTAAAATTTAATTTTCTATACAGTCATATTTTTTTTGTCCAGGTAATAATTCCTGCAAATTTAACGTTAATCCGTGACAGAATGCTTGGACTATGTGTGGGTGTATGGAAAAATTAGTAAATTTTGCCTCGAGAATTTTTTTAAGTCTCGTGATTTATTTCTATTATTTTGTTCATAAAATTCAACAAAAAAAAAACATTAGTTCGTTGATATTTATTTTTAGAGGTCGCTCGAAAACATTTTAGGTACACTACTTTTAAAGTTAAAATAATTATGAGTGACCTTTAGAAATTAAAATATCGATTTGAAATTTTCAGAATCGAGATTTTTTTCAACCTAGAAAATGATAAAATGACGAGAAAAATTATTTTTTTTTATTTTTGACGATTTTGGAAATTTTAAAAAATCTTGAGCGACCTCTAAAAAAATTTTTTTTTAACTGATTTTTTGAGGGGGCTTTTAAAACAGGATAAACTAACATATTTTCACAAGAGACACGAAAAAAAAAATAATCGTTTATTTTGGGCCACCCTAAATTGCTCGTATACAGGTCTGGTCGAACTAAACCTGGAAGTGGTAGAAATGTATACCCAGTTGAAGGATGCGTGCGCGGGCAAAGGGCGTACATAGACAGCCGAACTGGGCGACTGGGCGATAAATCTCAGCTGTTGACAAGTGGCTGACAAATTGTCTAGCAGTGCAGTGCAGCAATACGGAATTTATTATGATTCAGGTAATTTTAACTTATTATAAGCACCTTCTATCAATCATTCATATTACAATAATTGCGAATAAGGGAGAAATAAGAGGAATATTTTGTTTACTAATATTATTACAACATGACATTTTGGAGACCTTTTGAAACGGAACAAAACAAAATTTACAACCAATATAATAAAATTGTTTGAGGACATAAATAATTAAAATATGTTGTTGACCAAATGAACATATAATAGAACTACACATTATACATATACAAATTATTATAATTTTTACCTTTAGCAGAAAACTTTTTTATGGGCGTCTATGAATATCATTAAATTTTATTATTAGGTGCTTTTATACATGTTCAACTGAATTCGGAAAGACTATACAGGGCGATTTTACAACTTATCCAAAAAAATTTGGGAATAGATGCAGCATGAGAAATGGAATCGATATTGTAAAAAAATTTTTTGTAAAATCCTTATAGTTTCCGAGAAAAAAAAATATTGAAGTTATAGTACATTCAACCACTACATAGCTGGACAACAGTAGTCTCTAGCGTCATTCGCCACGTGGTCTCAGCGACTCCGAATACTGAATTCGGATTTTGCAATCGTCGTTGCGATATTTACCTGTTATCTGTGGTGTTTTAGTAGTTAGTGTCAAAAATGGATAGTTAGTGTCAAAAATGGTTTGCGTGTACTCGGAGTTGATGGATAATTTATGGTGAAGCATTTGTGTTATGGTGAAACAAGACAACATTTGTGTTAGACCCAAATGGTTTACACATTGGTGGATAAAATATTGAACAGTTGTTGTAACATCGGGTATGTCAAATGATTTTATTATTTAAAAACACAAATTAATTTTATCAATTAATAAAGGCAAAAGCAGTTGAATTTGCCGATATAAAATAGGTGCGATAAAATTCTATTTACATATTTCTTTCCTTGCGAAAGTTTTTGTCCGTTTTTATCACACCGCCATGCCGGTCGCATTGTGCGAGGTCAGGTTTTACAGTAAACCAGTTTCCAGTGTCGTGCAGAAGTATATTTTTCTTTACAAAATTGTATTTGTAAGGGTCCCCTGTACATCCAGAATTTTTTTTTTGGATAAGTTCTGAATCACCCTGTATATTCATTGGGATTTTTCTAAATGTTCATCCTTATTTTTTAAAATAAAATTTAGCAATTTTACCCAATACGTATTTCAAATCCCGGCATATTTTCCTGTTTGAATAGAACCCCATGGAAACGAGAAATGAAATAACTTCGTGACAGTTTAATTGCAAATAAAAAAGAATTGCCTTCATACCAGCGATAAAATGAAACTGCCTCGTACTTTTTCCCCAATTGTAGTACAATAAAGACGGCCGAATAGCCTCATTGCGCCGGCCACGCCCGCGCGCCATTACGCCTCGCGAATTTATTCCAATCTAAATTGAATAATATATAATAATCCGGCGGCGGCGGGCCGTACCTCCCCCTATTTAAATTCGGAGCGCGGCGCCCCGAGCCAGAAAATATTTAACGGGAACGGAACGAGAGAAAAAACGAACGGCCTTTTGTTTCGACTCGTCAAAATAAATCTGCTTATCCGTGCGAGGCAAATCAAAAAGCCGCGAAGCTCGGGATCGGACCCGTCGCTCCTCCGGAGTCATTAAAATGTATAGTTTCTTTCAGAAGGAGAGGATTGATCCTTAAACGGATGTAGAACTCGATTTCTGATATTAAAATGATGTGTTTTATACACATTTTTCTTACCTTCGGAATGATGTCTGCATGATCATGCACATGAGGATCGGTGGGGGGGGGAGGGGGTGCAGCGGAACGCAGGGGGGCTATACTTACAGGTGTTATAAAATCAGTTGGCTGAAAATTTGGACGTAGGGCGTAGCGTATAGCAAATGAACTTAAACGCCATCTGTCAAAGCGCTATATCGCCCCTACCAATTTGAATATTTTCGTTTCAAAAAGCGTTTAAAATGGTGTTTTCTCAAGAACAAAAAGTGTTTATCATAGAGTCCTACTTTAGAAATGGACGCAAGATTGAAGGAATGTGGAAGTATTCTATTGAGGAATGTTTCATATAATTTCAAAATCAATTTCCCGGCGTTGTTGAGTACAAAATTTTTCAAAGTGCAGTTCAGCGTTGTGTTAATGTTTTTCGTGAAACGGGCAGTGTAACAAGAAAAGAAGGAAGCGGCCGACCTAAAAAGCGGACTGAAGAATTAAAAGAAAATGTCCAACAAATAATGGAAAATGCGCCAAGAACTTCTGTACGTGTTTTATCACAAATGGTGGGAGTATCAGTCGGTACCTGCCACACAGTGTTAAAAAAAGATTTGCGTTTGTTCTCCTATCGTTTAACTTGTCAGCAAGAACTTCATGAAGTTGATTTTCCGCGACGGGCTGTATTTTGTGAATGGTTTTTAAACAACTACG
>NW_019416505.1:226931-276508 GCF_000390285.2 Anoplophora glabripennis | reverse complement strand
GAAATCTCATTTCTATGAAAAAATGCGAAGTTTACAAATAGCTTATATGTAAAATAACGTAGTAGGCTCCTGTCAAATGATAATCTGGAAAATTTTCGATTCACATAAGGTTTAATAGAAAAGCGACAGTAATAATTGTGAAATGAATTACTCTAAAGAAGAATTAGTAAATAAATAATAGAATAATTAGTAAAACTCATGGTAACTGTTTATTGGCAAGTCGTATTTACCAAACTAATAATCCAGATTTACAAAGATATCCACGTACAAAGTGTTTTGTAAAACTGAAGGAGAGGTTTGAAAGAACAACAAATACAAATTATGAGAAGACAACAAGAACACACGTATGTAGTCTCCAAAACAGTAAATCAACATTTCTAACAAAAGTAATAAAGACCTAGTTAAATTAGTAATTAACAGGTAACCGCTCAAAATGTCTGCCATTTTTCTATAGACTTAGAGCAATTCGCTTGGAAAAGTTTAAATATGATTTAATTATGTGCATAAGTAGCATACTGCTATGTTGCAATTCTGTGAATACAAATAGGTATGTTCCTTATAAGACAAGGGTTTAAAACTATTGCATTTATAAAAGTATAAAACAATTTGATATTATGTAATATTATACTGTGATATGATGTTATTGCAGCCAAAAGTCTTCTAAAAAAATATACTGAAATTATTGAAATGTTAATTTTAAAATTAAAAATGATATTAAAACTGTTAAAATGCTTAAATTTGTCATATGCGCTGTGATGCAAAATATAAATATTTCATTGTTTATACGCTGCTGTATTTTTTACTTCTTGTATTGAAAGTTTATAAATAAAAAAAGATTTCAAAAAACATAGGTACTTCATTTGATATTTTCCCATTTTGTTTTATAATTCCAAATTGAATTACACAAATAAATACAAGTTCGATTATAAGGTTATGCATCATAGTATTTCTCATAAGGACCTATTAAATTTTTGTCATTGATTAAAAACAAAACAAATAATTCGAGAATAATTCATAGAATTTTAATTCGCATTGCAAAAAAATATATCTCAATAATACAATGGCAGCATTTTTTATCTCTTAAACGGCTTTATTTATTCGTGGCATTAATTTTGTCATATCTTCAGGTTGCGAAAAGCTATACAATCGAAATTAAATACTAAATGCCCCATACTTATGCGTGTTGTTTGTATACTTTAATAAATCTAGGTGGGTAATCATTGTTTAAAATAATATTTATATGTATGTGTAATAATTTGGAGCACACATTTTTTCAATACTCTAGAAAATTTGTAAAACAGTAATTTTAGGTCCTTTATTTTCCAAAATTTGAACCTTTAAAGTGCAATCCTAAGTTTCTGTCACGTCCCCCGAAGACAATTCTTTTGCGACGACATGACACCTTGAAAAAATATTTGGACGCAATCAATACGCCACCTTGGTGTTCCCCCAGTTCGACGAAGTAGCGCAAAGGGGCGCGATCTCCCCCCCAAAATTGAATTACTGGATTTCACGGAGGACTAAATCAATTGGCGGGAGAAAAAAAAAACACCGGGGTCGGGACGCACGCACGAAAGGCAAGCACCAACTTAATTAACTCCGCATTAATGATGTTTACTGCTGGTTTTATTGAATCTAAAAGTTGATGAAATGACTGTTGAGTCAGTAACTGCCCCAACATCCTAATTAATATCTTTTCCGGGGAAAGAAAGTGTTGGGCCCGTCAGTTTTTCATGGACGAGGGCGTAAGTTCGGAGAAATCGTAAAAAAATAATGTATTTTCGAACGGGTTTTCAATAATTGCTGTAAAATTGCCACAGATATTAAAAATTACAGGATTGTTTTCACACTTTTACTTTTTCATGAATAGCGTTTTAAGAGTAATAAGTAATTTCGTATTTGTAATTTTACATGAAATTTTCAAGAGCGTACATATATCGAGCGTTCAAATAAAAACGTGGTCAAGTTGGTTCTGAAAATTTGGACGTAGGGCGTAGCGTATAGCAAATGAACTTAAACGTCATCTGTCAAAGCGCTATATCGCCCTACAATTTGAATATTTTCGTTTTAAAAAGCGTTTAAAATGGTGTTTTCTCAAGAACAAAAAGTGTTTATCATAGAGTCCTACTTTAGAAATGGACGCAAGATTGATGGAATATGGAAGTATTCTATTGAGGAATGTTTCATATAATTTCAAAATCAATTTCCCGGCGTTGTTGAGTACAAAATTTTTCAAAGTGCAGTTCAGCGTTGTGTTAATGTTTTTCGTGAAACGGGCAGTGTAACAAGAAAAGAAGGAAGCGGCCGACCTAAAAAGCGGACTGAAGAATTAAAAGAAAATGTCCAACAAATAATGGAAAATGCGCCAAGAACTTCTGTACGTGTTTTATCACAAATGGTGGGAGTATCAGTCGGTACCTGCCACACAGTGTTAAAAAAAGATTTGCGTTTGTTCTCCTATCGTTTAACTTGTCAGCAAGAACTTCATGAAGTTGATTTTCCGCGACGGGCTGTATTTTGTGAATGGTTTTTAAACAACTACGGTGAACTTCATAATATCACCTTTTTTTTCTGATGAAGCCTGGTTTCATTTAAGTGGTTACGTAAACTCACAGAATATGAGAATGTGGTCTTCTGAAAAACCAGATAACTTTTTTGTCGAGGGCCCTCTACACGCTCAAAAAATTGGAGTTTGGTGTGCTCTCAATCGAAGGAGGATTTATGGACCTATTTTTTTTAATGGTACTCTTACTGCGCAAAGGTATAGAGAAGAAATTATCGCTCCTTTTGTTAACCAGCTGGAAGAAAACGAAATTACAAACTTTTACTTTCAACAAGATGGCGCAAGGGCACATACGGCAGGCGAGACGATGAATATGTTGAGGGAAGTTTTCCAAAATCGACTAATAAGTCTCAATGCTGAACATGAATTTCCACCGAGGTCATGTGATATTACGCCGTGTGATTTCTTTTTGTGGCCTTACCTTAAAAACACTATTTTTGAACTGCCTATTCCTGATTTAAACCATCTGCAGGCTCGACTTATAGACAAGATTCGTGAAATTAACAATACCCCGAGCATCTTAGAAAATGTCTTTAATTCTTTGAGGAACAGGTGTGAAAAGTGCTTGGAACAAGGAGGGGGACACTTTCAGCAGCTGCTTTAATTTATTGTTATAACAAGGAGGGGGACACTTTCCGCAGCTCCTTTAATTGTTTGTTATTGTTATCACGATTATTCTTTAAAATAAAGTTATATAGTCATTAACGTTATTGAAACTGACAGCTGCTATACAGCTCGTTGAGAAATGAGGTTAAGTTGGTCGCTATAAGCTACTCCCTACGTCCAATGTGTCAGAGCCAACTTCGACCACGTTTTTATTTGAACGCTCGTTATGATTTTTTAATTTTTGTCAAAGTATGCCATAAAATTAGATTAGAAAACTAAACACTGTATAATAATATACCATTTATGTACATCGACATAGCTTGGACACTTCATATCCTGATTTATAACAAAATTCAATTTTTCCGAACACTTTGTAGAAATTTTAGACCTCGCATCTCCATGGGAATTTCCCGCAAATATGCTTCAATCTTATTTCTCGTGGTACATTCGCGATCGGGTTCAGCGGATTTCTGGAATGCAATTTATCGCAATTTAATTTTCCCTCCGCGTCCCGCAATATCGCCGAGGGGAGCGTGTTGCGGGGGATCTTCCTTCGCCCACCAGCTTTCATGTATAATTTAGTTTTTCCCAGTTAATTTAAAAGTTTCCTCTGCGGAGCAGCTCTCGCCAGATCGATCTCTTCCAGTCTAAAAGTCGCATACGAGAACAGTCTATCGCGTACGTTGAATTTATAATAATCTTCCTGCAAGGGATGCTGCCGAACAAGCTGAAGTTGTCAATTCCTAGTGAGATTTTATAGCAACTCGTTTTTTCGACCCGAGAGGCTTGTGTTAGGGTAACTCTAAAACTATTTTCGTTTGAAATAATTTCTATTAATACCGATATATTGTACACTGATAGAAATGGTTTAAATTCACATAGGTACAGGATTTTTACATGTTTGTAATGGTTTTTATACACAAATGTTGTACTTTTACATTTTGAAATGTATTATACCTAATCCTTTGCGTTTTTTACCATATTTGATGTAAATATACCCATAAAAGTGTGAATTTACATGATATGATTTGGCTTAATCAATCAGATAATCGTCTGATTACCCGTGTGGTGTTACCGCGCGTGCATAGACAACTGTGCTAGTTGTTCAATAGGCATGTTTAGATTTATTTGTGTTTTAACGATCAAAATATAATTTATAAACAAATACTGTGGTAAGTAGATAATATGACTGTGTAAATTATGTAAATCTCTCGGTACATCTTCATTTAAAGTTATTATTGAAGAGTATAAGATACATTAATAGTAACTATACTCGACGGCCGAAAATATAGATAGTGATTCATACATAATATAGAAACACTATTACCGTAAAGTGTATAAAACTTAAAATGATTTTTATAACGGTTCAATATTATTTGCTTTTGTTAAATGATGTGCCGCTCTCTTTGCACATCGATAGAATCTATAACAGTCATAAACTGAGTTACACCGAACGCGATTTATTTCCTATCTCTGTCTATCGCACTTATTACAGATAGGGAAATGCTCTTTTTAGTGGGTGTAAACGGACGTACGTAGAATTCGAGTTAGCCGTAGTTAGAAACGTCAAACTATAAGCGCGCGCGAGGGTTTGCATATTCCGTGACTATAGTAAATTTATAAATTAAAAAAATACAATCGGACGTTTTAAAACGTAGGAATAATAATTAAAATGGATCAAAGTGCCGGTTGTAGCAAACGGTCTGTTGCTCATAAACGCCCTAACCTATGCGATGCGGAATTAATAATGGTAAAAAACGTGTATAAAGGAATTCGGTCGCGAAATTCTAGTACAAGTGTAAGTGAAGCTGTTGATATGTGTAGTTCGTTGACAAAAGTATCCGTTGCTATTGTTTATCGTGCCATAAAAAATAGTGTAGAAGTGAATCCAAAGAAGAAAAAAGTGGAAACACGAGGGAGAAAGAAAATAGAAGTCGACATTGACGTGAAATACTCCATACGTAGGAAAATTCATGGATTTTTCTTTAGAAATGAAATACCAACGATAAAGAAAATTCAAGTTGCAATAGCTGAAGATGAGGATATTCCTAATTACTCTGATAATGTTCTTAGAAGAATAATGCGTGACATGAATTTTCGATATTTGAAACGGAATCGGAATAGTATGCTCGTTGAAAAAGACGAAATTGTGGTATGGCGAAGAGAATACTTAGAAAAAATAAGGGAACTTCGTGCATCTGGTAAGAAGATATATTACATGGATGAAACATGGGTAAACGAAGGTCATACTGTATCAAAAGTTTGGCAGGATGGTAATGTTAAGAGTAAGAGACAAGCATTTTTAGATGGATTTTCTACTGGATTAAAGGCACCTTCTGGAAAAGGACGAAGATTGATTATAACACATATTGGAAGCGATACGGGATTTTTAGAAAATGGTTTGCATGTATTTGAGTCACGAAAAAAGGGAAATTATCATGAAGATATGACCAGCGACGTGTTTGAAAAATGGTTTAAATATGTTTTATCATATCTGGAGCCAGGAGCAGTTGTTGTGATTGATAACGCACCTTATCATAGTAGAAGAGTTGAAATGTTACCGACATCAGCATGGAGAAAAGGAAATATTATGGACTGGTTGCAATCGAAAAATATTGAATATACAGAAACCATGCTAAAAGTACAATTATTAAAAATTGTCCAAAGAGAAAAAGGTCAATACATTAAGTATGTAGTGGATGAGATGGCCAAAGATCGAGGAATTCGTGTACTCCGTTTACCGCCATACCACTGTGAATTAAACCCAATTGAGTTGGTTTGGGCACAAATAAAGAATGAAATCGCACGAAAAAACACCACCTTTAAAATAAACGACGTGAAATTATTATTACATGATGCTATTAATCACGTCACTGCTGAAACATGGTGTAAGTGTATTGGACATGCACAGAAAGAGGAACAACGTATGTGGGATCTTGATACAACGGTAGAAGTGTTCATAGAACCAGTCATTATTCATTTGGGTGAAGATGATTCTAGTGATAGTGATAGCAACAGTGATATGTGAAATATATAATGTGAATAATGTGATATGTAAGTATTTAAATATATTAATAGTGAAGTGATTATGTGGCAGTGAAGTAAAAGTGTGACAGTGATAATATTCGTGAGATAATTATTATAAAATATGTAAGTACCTACTTAAATAAATATATTAATAGTAAACATTACAATATTTTGCGGCGGCGTAAGCCGGGTGGTGGTGGGTTATCGATGCCCAAGAGGGCGTCGTTTTATAGAAAACACTTAAAATTTAAAAACAAAATGTTACTAAAATATTTTTGAAGTTTTCTCGATAAAACCTCTAAAAATAATAGATGTTATGTTTTATTATATTTTTTCCATATTTTCTACATCTTGTTGCCTTTTACGTATACACGCCTATGGATTTTCGATCCCCGCACGCCTCATCCTCCTTACTAGTCCAAGAGCTAGCGATGAATCACTATCTATAATTTCGGCCGTCGAGTATACATGTATTGAATTTTGCCTAACCTTTACAAACAGACTTCCACATTGTAGCTTACTATTTAAGATCTATTTTACTTATTATTTTACTTACATTAGATTTTGTTTTCAAAAAACTTATTATGTCAACTGAAAATTTAACGAAAATGTCGACTTTTGATGACAGTTTTCTAAAAATGTAATTTTAATGAACATATACCAAATAGTAATTGATTTTATCTTTAGAAAACAACAATACTATGCCAGTTAAAAAACTCATAAAACCAATTCTTTTTCCAACATTTAAAATGTTCAGGTTGTTTCCATATGGTCTTTACCACCACTGACGATGATAAACAATTTTTGAGTTGGAATTTGTCATTTTAAGTTCGAAAAATAATTAAAAAAATAACCTTTCTGTGTAAGCAAATTGTCATTTGCGTTTAAGATATTAAAACATTATACATATTAGGAAAAGTTATTCAAAATTAAAATTTATATCTGCTCATAACATCTTAGAATGGTCAGCCTACTTTGATATTTTTCGAGTAGATAATTATATTATTGCAATATTAAAAATGACTGGCATTAATTGTAAGAGAAACACAAATTTTAATTCTAAACCAATAACTTTATGCCGATTTCTTACATAAAAAGGGATTTTACCTAAATAAGATGAAAAAATTAAAAAAAATAAACTATGGCAATAATTACTTTAAAGCTTGAATTATGGAAATAAATTTTGATTCTAAACTGCGTTTGCTAATAAAATTTTTAATATTTTAATAATATATTTTTTTTATCCCCGACTAAGTACTTACTTTTTGAAATAAAAATGTTTCAAGTTACTTTTTAACCAAGCAGGATCGTTCCCATTTCTAGTCAGTTTTTAAATATACAATTTTTCCAATTTGGTTGGCGCCGCGTCGTTATTAAAATTTTGTTTAACGTCAGTTAAGAACATTTTCAATTTTATACTTCTCGTTTATATTTACCCACAACTTAGCTCAAAACTGGAATGTTATAAGGTATTTTGTTTCATTTATTCAACTTCCGGTTAAAAGAAAAAAATTAAATAAATGAGAAAATACGTCATTATATCTTACTTTTTTGTTAGTGGTAGGAATCAGTACAAGTAAATTTCGAACTCTGTTACGTCGGATTAAAGAGGAAACAGGTGACAGCTCTCATTCTGCTATTAGAGGAAGCCAGGACGAGCTTACAAAAACAGCGGTGGCCTAGTTGACTTCTCGTCCTTTTTTGCAAAGCTGTCCGGTAATTAGAAAAGTTGCGAGGGGTATTGCGCGCCGCTTACCCCTTTAACGACAGGATTTTAAGCTCAACAACTGATACTGCGAGTTAACTACTAATAGCACGGGAGACTAATATAAATATTTTATGTAATTTTTTACTCTATTTTTATGTAATATTGCACACTAAAGTGCTATTAGTCCTATCAAATTGTCGAAAATACCTCTTTTTTTCAAACAAGTAACTGAAAACATCTAAAAATTAGGAAAAATTCCGTAAAATTCCATGAACTACTTTACCCCACCTGAATTTTTGGGCTTCATTTTCAAAATGGTGCCCAGAGATCGCAAAAAAACAGTTTTTTCATTTACAATAAACACTAAACATTTTAGAAAAAAATGTTTCATACAAAAGTTGTAGGAATTTTTAATACGAACAAACTCAAACCGGTAAATTACTTGAAAACTCATAATCTGATTGAACCAAAACAAATCACTGTATACTCAAAAAATCAAAAGTAGCAAAAACGTAAATGATTAGTATAAAAAAGTACCCTGAAAGCTTTACAATTACGGCAGCATGTCCTCAATTAAGAGCCTGTAGATTAAAGCAAAGACGACATAGTGCAAAGCCCTGCACTTACCCACTAGTGCCTTCTAATTCGAATTGCCAACTAAGAAAATTCGACTATGATTCAATCCAGAAGTCCTCGAGTTCGAATCTAATTCCAGAGCTAGTCAGTCTGAAGCTAATTAGTGCCAAATGTATTGATTATATCACGGTTCGAGGAAGTGCGAGTGGGACAACGCCGGGATTTACATTTAAATGAAAGTATCGATATGAGAATTTAAATTGAAACCAGATCTCATTACGACTCCATTTTCAAATGGAAATAATTTGTATTTGTGGGCAATCGGGCATACGGGGGTTGTTTAATAACTTGTGCAGCGAGAACCAACGGTTGTCTTTCAATCTTATAAGTTTGCACAATCCCGTTCTATTTTAGAAGCATTGTAATATATTATTATTTTACTTTAATTAACGTAATAATTGTTTATATAAAATTTATTTGTGAATATATTCTTTCAATGCCACAAAACAATATACTAAAAATATGTAAACATTTACAAAGGTATTTAAAAAAATTGCAACAGTAATATGGCAGCAAAAGCTACAATTTATAGAAGTTTTCCTACACATAAAAATTATGTAAAATTACACACTAGATCGTTAGTTATTTTAATATTTTTAATGCCACAATAGGTAATGTAAAATTACATGATACATATGTATATTTACGACAGGAAAACTACTTACATAGTATTTTTAAGAATAAAAATAACGAGCGTTCAAATAAAAACGTGGTCGAAGTTGGCTCTGACACATTGGACGTAGGGAGTAGCTTATAGCGACCAACTTAACCTCATTTCTCAACGAGCTGTATAGCAGCTGTCAGTTTCGATAACGTTAATGACTATATAACTTTATTTTAAAGAATAATAGAAAGGAGCTGCGGAAAGTGTCCCCCTCCTTGTTATAACAATAAATTAAAGCAGCTGCTGAAAGTGTCCCCCTCCTTGTTCCAAGCACTTTTCACACCTGTTCCTCAAAGAATTAAAGACATTTTCTAAGATGCTCGGGGTAATGTTAATTTCACGAATCTTATCTATAAGTCGAGTCTATAGGCGGTTCAAAAATAGTGTTTTTAAGGTAAGGCCATAAAAAGAAATCGCACGGCGTAATATCACATGACCTCGGTGGAAATTCAAGTTCAGCATTGAGACTTATTAGTCGATTTTGGAAAACTTCCCTCAACATATTCATCTTCTCGCCTGCCGTATGTGCCCTTGCGCCATCTTGTTGAAAGTAAAAGTTTGTAATTTCGTTTTCTTCCAGCTGGTTAACAAAAGGAGCGATAATTTCTTCTCTATACCTTTGCGCGGTAAGAGTACCATTAAAAAAAATAGGTCCATAAACCCTCCTTCGATTAAGAGCACACCAAACTCCAATTTTTTGAGCGTGTAGAGGGCCCTCGACTAAAAAGTTATCTGGTTTTTCAGAAGACCACATTCTCATATTCTGTGTTTACGTAACCACTTAAATGAAACCAGGCTTCATCAGAAAAAAAAGGTGATATTATGAAGTTCACCGTAGTTGTTTAAAAACCATTCACAAAATACAGCCCGTCGCGGAAAATCAAGTTCATGAAGTTCTTGCTGACAAGTTAAACGATAGGAGAACAAACGCAAATCTTTTTTTAACACTGTGTGGCAGGTACCGACTGATACTCCCACCATTTGTGATAAAACACGTACAGAAGTTCTTGGCGCATTTTCCATTATTTGTTGGACATTTTCTTTTAATTCTTCAGTCCGCTTTTTAGGTCGGCCGCTTCCTTCTTTTCTTGTTACACTGCCCGTTTCACGAAAAACATTAACACAACGCTGAACTGCACTTTGAAAAATCTTGTATTCAACAACGCCTGGAAATTGATTTTGAAATTCTATGAAACATTCCTCAATAGAATACTTCCATATTCCATCAATCTTGCGTCCATTTCTAAAGTAGGACTCTATGATAAACACTTTTTGTTCTTGAGAAAACACCATTTTAGACGCTTTTTAAAACGAAAATATTCAAATTGATAGCGGCGATATAGAGCTTTGACAGATGACGTTTAAGTTCATTTGCTATACGCTACGCCCTACGTCCAAATTTTCAGAACCAACTTGACCACGTTTTTATTTGAACGCTCGTTATAAGCATTATTATTTTGTACCTAAAATTTTTTGAAAGAAAGTATTTTAACACACTAAACAGACAGGTTACGACGTAATTAAGTGAATGTAAAATAACATTAAATATGTACATATGACATAGACTTCAGAGTAAAATATAAATAAATACAGAATATTATTTAAACATCATTAAACAGAAAGAGAACAACAATAATTTCCAATGCGACGTCCCCTCATATTTATTCTGTTTAATGCGTTGCAAATTAAATTTTGAGGTCGCGTATAATTTCGAATACATTAAAATCAATTTAAGCTATTATTTAGAGGCGCATTAACCACAATTCCCAAAATCGCTGGTGGTTCGACTCCCACCATTCGCGTCACACTCTATCTATACGTCGGTTTCTAATGCAGGAAAATTTCTACATATAACTGAATTGTATTATATCTACTATACAGGGTGATTTTTTTAAAACCAGGCAATATTTAAAGCTATAGAGTGTTTTGGGGCAAGGTACCATTTTGGGATAAAAGGGAAGGGTGATATGTGTATACTTTAGAGCTGAGAACATTTTTTAAAAATTAGTTTCAAATATTTATGTGTATTAATTGTGAATTAAGTATCGCTAATTAAAGTTAATTAATTAAAAAAAATTATATACTATAAGATCTAATTTACCTAAAAGAGTAAATATTGGATATTAAAATTTTTCTCAAATACCCAAACTAGAACGATAATATAAACTCTTAATAAAAATATAATAAATTGTGGACTATCATCATAGATCAGGTTCTTCTGAATAGGAGAAACAAACAAAGACAACATCTTGAATTTTCAAGAACATAACTATTACCTAGTAGATAATATTATTTAATTTTACGTTTATGATAATATAATTATACCACACCAATGATCCTAGTTAAAATTAAATAATTTTCATAAATAATTTATAGGTACCTAATGAAATTAAAATTTCATCTAACCAATTTCTTCTTAAGATTTTATAATAAAGAATATATGTTAATTCTAAATAAAATTAAGATGTATTATTATTTGTACATCTTCAACCGCCTATGAAAATAATCCAATAAAAAATTACTTTAAGTAACTTGCTCTTTTTTTGAATACACATGTATTGTAATTTTTGTTTTTCTTTCTGAAACAAAGAGGCTCATATTTAATACTTCCAAAAACTTGAACTTCTGAGACAGAACATTTTTTCTTGGAACAAATATTTTTGGTACACGACAGTATTAAATTGTGTGTAAATATTTATTCAAAAAGAGTAATAAAATCTGCGCTAATACTTTCAGGTAAATTGCTTAGAAAATGTATAAAAACTGTCGCCACTATCAACCATTTTAGTACCTACTATAATTTAAAAAAATATTCAAGAAATTTGTCTATTTTAGCAAAAAAAATAGGTATTACTATTATTTATGTACAGTATCTACTTATTATGTCATGAAAGAATTGAAAATCGCGTATTTCAAAATATTAAAGTATATAAGCTTGGATATGATCGATTACAAACTATGGTCTTCGTGGCGCAGTGTGTTAGGCGTTGTTCTGCCGACCCTGAGGTTGACGGTTCAATCCCCGCCGAGGTGTACTTTTTTTCATTTAATATTTATGTCAAATAAGGTGAATATAATATGAACAGACCAAAATGCAAATAATTTGATATAATTTCCAAGTTAGGAGAAATTTTAAACACTGTTGCAATTGTAAATAGGGATAATGCACTGTTGCCAATTAGGATGTTCAACTTAGGTATTATTTGAATCATCCTTTCAATTTGTTACATTTATTTTAGTTTTCAGGTGGTTTGGTATACGGCCATGAAGTCGCAATTTTGAAATAGTTTTTTTTATATAAATTTAAAACTCCTTATGCGATTTTGTTAAAAGTTGACACCGCTCCATAATAAACAATAAACCTCATATCAAAATTATGATTAATATCAATTCATTGGGGTAGAACTTGGGTTGTTTAGTAATTACACTTTTCATAATTCTACAGCAATGGAAGAAAAGAATTTTAAGTATAAAATTTAGATTAAATAAATTATTTACTACAAAAAAAGGTACTCTTGATAAGACTCGATTACTCTCATGGTTTATTCGAAATTTGTAATTTTAATCATTGGCAGCAATTTGGTCACAAAAATTAAATTAGGAAAACATGAATGCAAATAAATAAAGATGTCATGGTAGCTGTTCAAAGTGGCCACCATTTGCACGCATACAAAGATTTACACGACGAAGGAAATTGAAATGAATTCTTTGTTTTCTTCGTCGCCTCTAAGAGTATTTATTGCATCTTGAAGACGTTGCCATAGTTGCTCTTCGTTTTCTACCAATGTCATGTAAACCACGGACTTAAGATGACCTCATAAAAAATAATCCAAATGGTTTAAGTCGAGATAACGCGGTGCTCAATTTACAGAAGGAGGAGATATTTTGATGAAGATATCCATCGCTTTTATTTTTTTACATTTTTTAACAAGACACCTTGTAAACATTATGTAAACAATCCGAGTACGACTAATCGTGTAGACATATCCGACGTAATTTTTACCAAAGAACAACCAGAGAAACTCCGGGTTTTTCGAAGCAAATTAATACAGCGGAATGTCTCTCCGTCACCCAGCGAGCGCGAATAAATTACCAGATTAGCGTACTTTTAGCCGGTCTCTCCCGGAATGCGCCTTTGTTTCACCCCCTTATATATAATCGCCATCTGTTCGCCCGCAATGAAATATGATCCCCCGGGACGGTAAACAAAAGTAATGGTCCGTGTGTGAACGCAGAAGCTAATTCAGGTCGGGTGCGGCGACGGGACGATTGAGGACCCGGCGCTCGACCTTTGGCCCGAAATATTCCAGAAACGTGGCCGGACGGCTGGGAATTAATTTTTCACGAGTGGGGGGGGCGGGGGACCGGGATCGATTGTAACATAAATTACATGGAGCTTCTTGGGGCCTAAAGTATTTTCAGGTAACTTTCATCAAACAAGCGCAAATATTAAATGCTTGCTTGCTAAATATAAGTATAATGATTAAAACTACTTTACCCCAGCTGAATGTTATGGATTAATTTCCAAACTGGCGTCCCAAGTTCGCAAAAAACTTTTTTTTTTTCATTAAAACAAACTAAACATTTTAGAAATTCGTATTAGACGAAAGTTGTAGAACTTTTTTTAACAAAAATGTTGAGCCCAGACCGATGTTAATCGATAAACAAATGTATCAGTTATAGCAAAAAAACGGTAAAAAATCGCAATTTTTGTAAAACTTCTATTTCTTTAAAACAAAAAAGATTTTTTACGTTACTTTCAGGATATGTAGTCCTTGGCAAGTAGAATAAGTGCATTTTTGTAAAATTGCAAAATATTTGAGTTTTTGCAAAAATTGAGTTTTTAGAAGAGATTTTTTTTTCAAGTTTCAATAAATCATACAGTATTATAATGCCCTTACGTGACGCATCTTGGGCTTAAAATTTTCTCTAAGTGTGCAAATTATGCGCGCATTGCAAAATAATTGGAAATATGAAGAAAATCTACCGAAACTTTGACTTATTTTTTCTGGTCGATAAATATAGATCTTTAAAAGTGAGTCAATCATTGCGGACTATTTTTTATATTAAAGTAAAAGTATTCAACTACAACATTTGTAAATGTCAGACCTGAATATTAGTAAATCAGGTCGAAAAAAAAAATTTCTCACCTCGTGTTGGTCGTTGGACAAAATATCTTTTTTAAAATTCGTGAAAAGATGTCGGCTTTCAAATGGCAGTAATGCCATTCCGATAAAATTTCAACGATAAGAAATAGATCTACAATTTTCGGCCCGAAAAATAAACCAAAAGTTTCGGTAGATTTTTCGCATACCTATTTCCAATTATTTTACAAAAATGCACTTACACTATTTGCCAAGTACTACATATTCTGAATTTCGTAAAAAAAAATTATTTTCGCTTTACAGATATAGAAGTTTCAAAAAAATACGATTTTTAGCCGTTTTTTTTTTAAATAACTAATATATTTGTTTATCAATAATTGACATTAGGCTGGACTGGAACATTTTTGTTTTGAAAAGTTCTACAACTTTTGTCTAAAACATTTCTTTTCTAAAATGTAGTTTTTTTTAATGAAAAAAATTGTTTTTCGTGAACTTTGGACGCTATTTTGAAAATGAAGCCGTAACATTCAGCTGGGGTAAAGTAGTTCATTGAGTTCTAAGGAATTTTCCCTAATTTTTACGTGTATGTGTTTACTGAACTAAATTTTGGCAAAAAACGAAGGTAATAGGTATGTCGAAAATCGCTGCGATTATTTTCAATAGGAATATTCACAAAAAAAATAAATTTTCTTTAAAAATCACAATATGAATAAATATGGCCTTATAATCGCATCTGCAAAATTTTTTACAAAAATTCGTATACTTAATTAATTATATGGAAAAAAAAACCCAAAGGAAGTGTCAAATGGAAAAAGTTTTCAAAATGCACTCAACATAATCTCTACCATCAACTGTGGATATTAGTATGCTGTCAGAATGGTTAGTAGGCGTTTCATTTTATTTCTAATTAAAAAATATCAATTCTTACGATTATTTATCGCAACTGGTTGGTTGAGCGAACATAAAACGAAGATCCGATTTTTTTCAACAAATTTAGTAAAATTTTTATATTATAATCGCGCCTATAGTTTATTTTCAGAAAATGTGATAGCTTTAAATGCAAAATTTTGTAAAATTTATTGTATTTTGGAAAATTTGTATTTAAATTTTCACTGCAACATTTAATTTATCCCAGGTAATTTTGCTGAATTTAATGAAACATATAAAAGTATTTTCTTGGCTAATGTCACAGAATTGCATCAACTTGTAATGGAAAAATTACACAGCCACATACAAAAAAAAAAGTTGGGTATACTTTTTATGCGACATATATTTTTCGTAGTAATTTGGCCTCCTGAACACGAATCTGGGGTCAGAATTGGCCCATCACATCACAATTTTTTCCTAACCTCAAAAAACTTGTGAAAAATAGTGAAAATTGATGAAAATTTACTGGGAAAATTTGGAAAAAAATTTATTTCCACATCAAATAGTACATTTTTATGTAAAAGACTCTGCTGAATTCAAATCCACTGTCAGAATTGAGCTAGAACGTGTGTTTTTTTTTCTAACCTCAAAAAACCGAGCAGGAATCGCTATTTTCAAATTCTGAGCGGATTTTGACCAGATTTTGTATAAAGGGGTTTTTTGGGTCGCTGATTACGAATATGAATTCACATTGTAAAAACTCAAGATGGCTAATCCAATATAGCGGGTGTACTTTTTTGAAATCCACCGATTTCAGTAAAATTTGGCATCATAAGGATTGCTGGTTGATCTCACCTTCATTAATCACACATCTGGAGCCAGATTTTCATAAATCAAGGTAAAATTTGTAGGCAGAGTCATAATTTTAGGCCGAGTAGGCGGCATTTTTTCGGCAAAGTCACATTTTTAGATTGAAGGCATAAGCAGATGCAGTGATGTGCTGTGTGGCAGTAATGTGTCCTTTTCCTTGAACTTAAACTAAACTATTAAGAAATAAAAGCATCTAAATGCCATAGGAAAACTGCATAGTAGTTAAAAAAATCTGATTGGAAAATCATAAGCCCATGCACGACTAAATAAATGAAATAATAAAGTAGAAACTTTTTTGTCTTGTCCCATGGAATCAAGCACATCACACTACACATCATTACATGTGTAGAGTCCTTAAGTCATTTTTTTAAGCGAAGTCACATTTTTAGACGGAGTGGAATCTTGACTTATGAAAATCTGGCTCCAGATGTGTGATTAATGATCAACCAGCAATCCTTATGATGCCAAATTTTACTGAAATCGGTGGGTTTCAAAAAAGTACACCCGTCATATTGGATCAGTCATCTTGAATTTTTACAATGTGAATTCATATTCGTAATCAGCGATCCAAAAAACCCCTTTATACAAAATCTGGTCAAAATCGCTCAGAATTTGAAAATAGCGATTCCTGCTCGGTTTTTTGAGGTTAGAAAAAAAACCACACGTTCTAGCTCAATTCTGACAGTGGATTTGAATTCAGCAGAGTCTTTTACATAAAAATGTACTATTTGATGAGGAAATAAATTTTGTTCCAAATTTTCCCAGTAAATTTTCATCAATTTTCACTATTTTTCACAAGTTTTTTGAGTTTAGGCAAAAATTGTGACGTGATGGGCCAATTTTGACCCCATATTCGTGTTCAGGAGGCCAAATTACTACGAAAAATATGTGTCGCATAACAAGTATACCCAATTTTTTTTTTTTGTGTGTGGCTGTGCAACACTTTCTTTTTTGTTGCATATCACAAGAATCGAATTTTTCGAATTACCTAACGACACATCTCCAGATTATTTTTAATTTATCAAATTAAAATAACCAAATTCAAACCGGCCTCATCTAACTGTCCTGCCGTGTAAGGGTCGAAGATATTTCCGAAATTCATCCTGAATTTAATTTCCCAAACGGGAGCGCGTTTTGTCCCGTCGAATTAATGAAGTGGGTAGCGGTAGACGTTGATAGACCGGAAGGGGCGGAGTTTTGCGGGTTGGAGTGCGTTCCGAAACGCTTTCGGCCCATCACTCATACAGTCTCTATCAATTTATTCGGATTTGGGTTAGGCTTTGGAAATTTTAATTTCGACATTGTGATTAATCCGAGCAAACTCTGTCACGCTTCTGATGACCTTAGCGGCCATTTTCTGCCGTTTCCGTCAATAACGGGGGCGAAACTGTCCAGAATTTAACTTAATATAACTCCAAATGGTTCCGAAACTTCCGAGAAAAATATGATTTGCTCTGCAGACGGAAAACATTTTAAAACACATCGATTATATTTATTTAGAGAGAATTCAAATTATGTTTATTATGTCAATTTATCGACATCTTCACTTTGAATCTTAGGTCTTAGAATGCCAGCCTCATACACTAAACTCACTAAAAACAGTTGACAAGGTTCTATTTCAACCAACAAACAAAATTTTGTTACATAGTGTTATCCAATGTTATATTTAGAATGTCTTGTTTAAATTTTGTTGTTTTTTTTTTATTTATTTGTATTATAAACTATAAGTCAGTTTAATTAATAATGTTACATTAAATATGAGCAATGCCAACGCAAGGATTTGCATAATAGGTACTGTTGTTGGAATTTTTGTAGGAATTTTGTAGGATTTCCTTAACTTCCTTAATATAAATAAAATAATACAAAAATTCAATATATTCACGTAGAACCGGTACTTTATTATTAACAGTTTTCGTGTGGATAAAAAATTGACTCCGATCTACTACTTTAATTTCAAGAAATCGGTCTTTTTTCGGCAAAAAATTACTTCCCAGACCTGTCGTCTGGCTGTAGGCGGTGATGTATCTAGGACTGGCCCCGTCAGTTTTTGCCCCCGACCGAATAAACTCCGCGGCCTGTTCCGGTGCCAAAGGTCGCCGTCGAATCGTTGTGATGGAATTGAAAATCCATACAATCCGAACTGGTCTCAAATCTAATGAATAATGGATAGGAATCGGAGTGGTCAGAGGAATAGACGACTTGTCTGACGATTCTATTTATATTGCCAACTAATAAACTTGTAACAGCGGCTAGAACGAAAATACAAGTCAACTCCGTAGTTGATACTCATTTTAAATGCCTACAATAGAATTTACTGAAATAACCAAATGTCTTAAATAACTTTTAATATACAGGACGGAACTTTGAATAGGGATCATATTTCACATTAGAAAGTCTTATGAAAAGTATTTGTCGGTAGGGATAATTCATCTGATAACGTCTTTTTGAAACATCATCGTTTTCTTCTGACAAAAAATAAGCCCAAACAAAATCAACTCTTTCCTGATTTGTATACGTGATTTTTTATATTTTTTTAAATTTACACCATCCTACACTCACATGACCAATTATAGAATGGAAATTACAGATATTACAGATGTAACAGCAGATGTATAGTACATATTATAATATTAAAATATTAAAATATTATAATTGTCAATAATTTCTTTGTTTTTCTCCACCTTCCTGATTATTCTGTCCCTAGCTTTGCTTAAGGTCCATGCACAGAAATGTCAGTCTTTGGATGTCCTTTTCGAACACTTTTTCACACCACTACTTATAACTAACACATTTTTAACAAATGTCCTTTTACTTTTATTTACAATTCTATAAATTATTTACTAAAATATTCTTTATTTTGTTATTTTGGTCATCTCTGGGTATTCTTACAAAGCCACCTTTAGCTTTGACATTTGTGACATTTATTATAAAATTTGACATTTGATAAAAAAAATGTTATGGTTTATGTTGGATTGAGATATCTTCTTTAAGTTTACTCGTCTTCCTTCGATATGTATATCCGATTAATCTACATACTTTAAGCTTTCGTTTGATATAAGCTACTCTAGGTTTAAATTCGTTTTTCTTTATGTACTAACAAGTGTCATGCATTTTTTTGAAAATTTATTCTGTACTTGAGAATAAAATTAAAAGATTATTATTTTTGTACTATACTATAATATCATTGTGCATTACTTGTTTTATATCCAGAATTTCCATATTAACAATTTTATACCAATTTGGTGTTGCTTTAATAATAATTAAAATTTTTATACGACTTTAAGTTCGGTCAGGCAATATTTTCATCTGAGTTTCTACATTAACATTTCAAATTCGTTACAATATGTACGTATATTTTTCATAGTACTTATAACAAAAAAACTTGAAAAGGAAAACACAAAAATATACTGTATCGTCACTAAATACTGAAGTAAATAACTTAAGCTACACAAAAAGGCGCTTCACAAGCACATTCTGAAATAAATAAACTGAAAACTAAAATAAATATAATAAACCTACGCACTAACGACATATTCAGTCATTATACGTCTATTTATAGACTACCAAAGATACCAGAGGCTACGCTATTTTATCCGTAGCGGAGGCTAGTCTCCGTTGCCATTCGTAAGCGGTCGGGATTGGATAACAAGTCATTAAGTCATACAAAAACAATCTGTTGATACTTAAGTTACATTCCATCGTAATTTGGTTCTTTAAAACTTGACTTAAAAAGGTAACAACTGGCAACGCTGATAAGTGATGATACAACTTGCTAGGCAAAGGAAAACGTACTATTACCCTTAAAAAACTGACACCCGCTTAAAGTTACACCCTGTATACTACCAGCAGCTGCCGCTGCTTCTCCTGTAGATCTTGCGATTCTTGCATGATTATCTGGAATATTTCGTTTCTTACACTTAAGGAAATGGGTAGCTCAACAACCGTTTACGCGTACGAAATATCAATTTCCGTCTGCGATCGATGGAACGTATAATTAAATCAGTCGGAAAAACCTAGTCGTATTTCTCACAGAGCTGCCCGATTTGTGCGGAACCACCGAATCCATTTACCCCGTCCATTCGGCCACCACAAGGGGAGACTCCCGCCCGTCCGGACAATCGCTACGTAATTTTTCCGTTACCTATTAACTATTTCCGTTAACGGCGCTCCTAAAGGCTGGTAGGAAGAGGATAATTGGGAGGGTTTATTGGATTCCATTGTGTGCCGAAGAATTTCGGCGGCGTTCCCATAGACGTCTGGCCAGATTGTAATGATTTACGCGGCCCCGTGCTCACAACGGCCCCCCTAAATTTAATGGGATATTTTTATTACGGGCGTTTTTTTCGACAGAGCCCGATTTATCGGGGTCGTGTATTGCCGCGCTAGCGCTATGAAAAAATAATAGGACAGATTTATTACTCCTGGAAATGTGGAATTACATTTCTCTTCCTCTACGAATTTGTTTGTGGATCAATTCAATAACCGGAAACTCTTGGGATTGAAACAAGATGATTTAGATAAAAACATAGTCAATTCTCGCTTTTTTTAATATAGATACCTATGTATTTTAAAGTTAAAGGCAATTCAAACATATTCAATTTTTTATTTGTAGTAAATCTTATCAAACGGCATCAAACAATATTCATCGATACCAGAAATCTAGGTAGCTAGGTAGCTGAAATAAATTCAACCTGTCCATAATTAAATCGTTTTTAAAAAAATTCTCTCGTTTTGTTTCTCTTGAAGGGAACTTTTGCCGTAACCCTGTAGTTAGTCAAATTCGTTCCCCTTCAAATTAGACAAAAACAAAGTAGAAAGACTCCGAAATCGCTTCTTTAAAACATGCCAATAACAAAATACTCGAGAAAAATAAACTTTGGCAAGAATTCCGCCAGAAGGAATGTACACACAAATGGAGTTAAAAGCGAGAAATTGCCTGCGAAACCAGAAGCGATTGTTATTCGCCTGCAAACACTCTAAACGTAGTCTATTAGCTGGGTAAATACGCCTAGGACTCATTATTTGTATTATTTATACCGACCGGCGAATAAGAGAATTTCAATATCGACGGACAAGGAGAAAGGGAAGATTGTTCATATTAGGCTAGGCTAAGGTAGTTTGCAGAATCGACGGTAACATCATATACTTACATGCAATTATATTAAACATTAGAAAAGTTTACATTAGTATTTTTAGTAGTACCTACATACGGGTGACAGAAAAGTGCATACTATCCATACTCCAGTCGAATGTGAGTTTGAACGTGAAAAGTTTTCAGATTTTATGATCTAATTCGACTGGAGTAATAAAGAAGTGTAAAAATTTTGGCGTATTAATTTTTAAAACTCACCCACTGCTGATCTGTAGAGTTCTTTGACAGCTTACCTGAAAATAAAAAAATGATTATAGTGCAATTTATATAGGCGGTAGCTGAAATGTCTATACGTTTATTCCAAATCACAGACTGAAAAACACCGTTTATATTAATAGCTGCTCTCAACAATTTTTATTAATCCATTAGTAGCATAAAATGTTATCGAATCTTACTTCGCTAAGTCGTACCCCAAACACATACAGTATCGGCTTATTTTAAAAAGGACAAGTCGCCATAAAATTATTTCGAAAATTATAAATCTTTTGATTTGAGTGTTTCAATTTCTTGAAGCGAAATGATTTAATTTCCAGGACATCTAGAAGTCCTAGACTACGCCTTTACCCAGTACTTATTGTTAGAGAACGTTTGGTGTAAAAAAGGAAAAGTAAATGATTCAGGAATAGTCCAGTTACTCAGGGTTTTTACCTTTTACGTGAAATTTTGACTGAATGTGGGGAATGCCTCCAGGAACGAAACTTATATAGTGCCGAAATGTGCTTTTGCCCTGGAGGTGGTTCCCATTCCTTCTTGGGGGTGGAAATTTTTACTCCCAAAATGACCACAGGAATCGATAGAGGGGTCAATTTTTAGTAACAAATGTTATATAAAGTTTTTTGGATAATCCAATACTTTCCGAGTAATTCGTCATTGAAATTGTGATTTTTTACTGCAAAAGTGCTTGTTTTCGGACAGTTTTTTGCAAATAACTCTGAAACCATTGGATTTAACGAAAAAGTTGTAATGTAATGAACAAAAGAAAGGCAATAAAAAAACAAATCTAATGGCATTATTTCGTTTTTCTCTAATTGCAATATAAATCGAGTTATGGATTTTTAAACATTATAATTTGTTAGTTAAAAATGACTCCAAAACCATAAATATTAGGAAAAAACTATTTGCATCTTTTTTAAAGTACTTTGAAAAATCTTTAAAATGAGCTGTTTTAAAAGTCTTTAGAATCAAAATTAACGGGAATATGATCGAAATAACATGATAGTCTCATTTTTTTGTAAGAAAAAATTAATAAACAAATCAGTCTTTGGCGACGGAATTAAAATTAAATGCAATCCATTTACAGATTTCTTCATTTAAGATTTAAGAATATGTTCTGGGTCTTTGGCTCACTTACAAAGCATGACTTCGAAAATAAACTTAATTTTTGAAAATGTTAATTTTTCAAATTTTTGAAAAAAAATTCGATTTTTACGCTGTAACTTAAAATTAAAGGTTGTACGAAAAAAATACAAGACTAAAAAAAATTAGCTTTATTTTTGCTGAAGAATTTGCTTAATTTTTTTATTCCTTTAAAATTAATATTAATCGAGGTATCGCCATTTTAAGTTATCATAAGAATGAGAAAACCACCCTTTTCGAGCCCTTTAAACCCTTCAAACTTAAATATGAAGGGCTTAAAAAAGAACAACTCAACAGTTCACGTAGTTCTTACAAATTCCCTGCAAAATGAGCCTTTGTGCGATTAAAAACCTTAAAAAGTAAGAAAGTTATCGTCAAAAAAATAAACACGTATATAGATGATAATTTTAGGAAAATTTAGGTCAAATAAAAATTTTGAAGCATTTAGATCTTTTTTCTATATATATACGTATTTCGACACGTGGATATATACGTAATTCGACATGCTCCGGCGACAACTGCCTAAATTCTCCTCCAATCATCGAAGAGGACGAGCAAGATTGTGAAGAGAATANCGTTTTCAGGTTTTATGATCTAATTCGATTGGAGTAATAAAGAAATGTAAAATTCTGGCATATTAATTTTTAAAACTCACCCACTGCTGATCTGTAGAGTTCTTTGACAGCTTACCTGAAAATAAAAAAATGCATATAGTAAAAATGATTATAATGCAATTTATATAGGAGGTAGTTGAAATGTCTATACGTTTATTCCAAATCACAGACTGAAAAACACCGTTTATATTAATAGCTGCTCTCAACAATTTTTATTAATCCATTAGTAGCATAAATGTTATCGAATCTTACTTCGCTAAGTCGTACCCCAAACCCCAAACACATACGGTTTACTTTAAAAAGGACAAGCCCATACAATTATTTCGAAAATTATACATCTTTTGATCAGAGAGCTTCAATTCCTTGAAGCGAAATGATTTAATTTCTAGCGATTCCAGAAGTCCTAGACTACGCCTTAACCCAGTACTTACAAAACGTTTGGTGTAAAAGGGAAAAGTAAATGTGTCAAGAAACCAATTTTACGTTTTTCAAATACAGAAATATTAATAAAGGAGCTGGAACTATTGGGATTTTAGTGAAAAAAATGTGTTTTTATTATAACAATGACGATATAAAAGGATTTTTTCGTTTAGTTTCACGCATAACAAAATTGTACCAACTTTTAACAGAAAAAATACATATTCTTTGCATGTTGTTTATAATATAAAGTGCAAGTAGGAAAAANATTAGGATTTAAGTGAAAAAATGTGTTTTCATTATAACAGTGACGATATAAAAGGATTTTTTCGGTTAGTTTCACGCATAACAAAATTGTACCAACTTTTAACAGAAAAAATACATATTCTTTGCATGTTGTTTATAATATAAAGTGCAAGTAGGAAAAACAAACATACCTGGTGACCTGTCGTTGACCTCGTCGTATCCGCCCCTTTCTTCCACAACCCCATTACCTTGGGCCTCACCAATCTCTTCCTGCTCAACCGTGCTATCATCCTTGGCCTCGAGTTCGTCTTTCTGTACTTCAAACTCCTCGCTAACCTCGGAACTCTTGATCTCGTCTTCCAACTTATCGACTTTAACAGTGTTCTGCGCTTTAGCTTCCCTATCGACCTTGGTCTCGTGCTTAATCTTGACTTCATCGGGTGCTTTGGCTCGATACCTGACCTTGACTCTATCCTTCTTGGTCGTCTTGACTTGGGCGTCCTCTTCGACGTCATCGCGTCGCCTCCAGATCTTCCAGCAGCAGCAGCTGGTGAATTTGCAAGGCATAGGATTGGCTCAACGCGCACTGCATTCATTCGCCGAAAGGTCTTATCTGCCCGCGGGGAGTGCGACCGATGTTTTTTCCGGAAGTGCAACACTGAGCCTAAACATTTTGGACCTACAGAACCACAGAGGAAAAGGGTAACGCCGCGAAATTGTTGAGAGGAGGAGAAGTCGTTGCTACACAAGGTCCACGTATGACGTTACTAGCAGCGGTTTAATGTCTCTAACCGTAAATGACAGTGGTCTACGCCCTATTAGATTAATTCTACAATTTCAGCAACTATTGCAAGGTTTCATCATTTCTACCTTGTCGCTATTGACTGTTATACCTATTACTTCTTTTCTACTCCAAAATTTATTTATTTACAAAAGTAACCCGATAACAAACCTCCAGAACTTCGGTATAAATTTCTTATCGTCCAGATACCCAAGGGCTGTAATTTCAGGTCACATAATAACCTAAATAGTAACGGAAGCTAATTCGCTTAGAGAGCGGCGTACGGGAATGCCCTCCCGATGTTCAATAAGTAAATTAAACCGAGCATAGAATCCCTTGGACCCGCTGAGATATAGATAACTAAGGAGCGAGTACTGCGATAAGGGACTCGCTAAATTAGCTGTAATAAATATTTTATTTAAATGTACAGGGTGGGCAAATAAGCGTGGTAAGCGGCTGTATCTCAGAAACTAGTGATCGTAGAGAGCTACGGTAAAAAAATTTATAGGTGAAGTGGGCAAGGGAAAATGCTGGAAATTATTTTCAAGTTTCCAAGATGGCCGCCAGTGGGCGTTTCCACCATCTTGAATTACATAAAGTTACGTTTCTCGCGATTTTCCCCAATGAATGTAACAAAAAAGTATTTGCGTTTTAATGTTAACTTAAAGTCGAATATTTTTTGTAAAAACAATTTTTCTCTATCTTTCGAAATAAAGTGGTGGGGGGTATTTGAATGTTGTTTTAAATAAATGCCTGTAACTTCGAAACGGCTTAATGGATTTGGATAAATTTGGTATCATTGAAAAGAGCATTTCTTGGGCTTTTAGGTTTCTCGTAATCATGACAGTTGCGACCTACACGGCCGCCGATAGAGGGCGTTATTCGATATTATAACCAAAATATTGGATTTTCTCAAAAAATTTAAATGCGATGATATGACTTTTTTTAGACTAGAAAATAGACAAATGACCAACCAATAAGCCTGCGCAAACCGCATCTTAATATCTTTTTCCTAACTCAAATTATTTAAAAAAATACTAAACCAGGAAAATTCATATATCCCCATTTAAAAATGCATCGGTTGCTTTCGATAAGAAGGCAAGTAGTAGGCCATGGACACGACAATCGCCTAACAAAAATATTGCCAAGTAACGTCAAACTTTTGTCACACGCAGCCTAATATTGTTGATTGCGTATAATTTGAGTACTTTTTAATCAAAATGCCTCTCACAAATAATGAAGCCGTTGACATGATTGCGATTTATTTCGAGTGTTTTCAAAATGCAGCTATAGCTGCAAGACAGTACGCGGCACGGTATCCAGATCGCCGTCATTACGGGAGAAGAATGTTTCCGCGCTTGGTACAGCGATTACGCGATACTGGAAGTTTTCGTCGTCCTAAACGTCGCAGGCGTCGCAATGGAAGGACCGAAGAAAACATTATCAATGTCTTGGCTTACATAGAATTTGATAGACATGTAGGAACTAGAACATTGTCTCTAGACTTGGGAATAGCACGAACAACTGTTAGAAATATTTTGAAAGATTATAGGTAAATAATTTTATCTTATTCCAAGTATCTTAGCACATACTCTCAAATACACAATTCAGTGTTATTCTGATTATATTATTTTTACGCATATGTTGTTTTTTACTTTTAGATTACATCCTTACCACATAGTTTTGCACCAGGCGCTAAATGAACAAGATTTCGATAATAGATTAAATTATTGTCAATGGATGCTAGGCATGCTTGAGGAAAACAGAAATTTCTTAACGGAAATTCTCTGGACCGACGAGGCTACCTTTAGTAGTGATGGTAGAGTAAACCGTCATAATATGCATTATTGGTCCGCTGAAAATCCGCATTGGTTAAGAGAAGTGCAGCACCAGGGACGCTGGAGCCTAAATGTGTGGTGCGGTATCATTGGGGACAGAATTATTGGACCTTATTTTTTTGATCAAGCTTTAACTGGTAACCGCTTCTTAGAGTTTTTGATCAACGACTTGCCAATTTTGTTGGAAGATGTGCCACTCGAAACTAGGAGAACTATGTTTCTGCAATTAGATGGTTGTCCGGCACATTATTCAATTAATGTCCGAAACCATATTAACGGGACCTTTCGAGAACGCTGGATAGGAAGGGGAAGCCTATTTCCTTGGCCGGCAAGATCTCCGGACTTGACATGTCTTGATTTTTACTTGTGGGGACGCTTAAAAGACATTGTTTTTCAAACTCCACCAACAACACGAATGGATATGGAAAACAGAATTCGAAACTCAATTCGTCAACTATCAGCGGTAGAAATCGAGGCTGCGGTTCTGTCGACTCAAGAAAGACTGGAACAATGTGTGGAATATGACGGAAGGCAATTTGAACACAGAAGGCATTAATCTTTTTTCAAAATCGGTCCTTTTCAGGACCACAACTTTATTTAAAAGGAAAATCGCTTATAAATACGAAAACGTGCGACTTAAAATCACAGCACTAAATAAACTGACATTTCTTGTGAATATTTTAGAGAGGAGTTTGTCTTTTATTTCCATGGCCTACTACTTGCCTTCTTATCGAAAGCAACCGATGCATTTTTAAATGGGGATATATGAATTTTCCTGGTTTAGTTTTTTTTTTAATAATTTGAGTTAGGAAAAAGATATTAAGATGCGGTTTGCGCAGGCTTATTGGTTGGTCATTTGTCTATTTTCTAGTCTAAAAAAAGTCATATCATCGCATTTAAATTTTTTGAGAAAATCCAATATTTTGGTTATAATATCGAATAACGCCCTCTATCGGCGGCCGTGTAGGTCGCAACTGTCATGATTACGAGAAACCTAAAAGCCCAAGAAATGCTCTTTTCAATGATACCAAATTTATCCAAATCCATTAAGCCGTTTCGAAGTTACAGGCATTTATTTAAAACAACATTCAAATACCCCCCACCACTTTATTTCGAAAGATAGAGAAAAATTGTTTTTACAAAAAATATTCGACTTTAAGTTAACATTAAAACGCAAATACTTTTTTGTTACATTCATTGGGGAAAATCGCGAGAAACGTAACTTTATGTAATTCAAGATGGTGGAAACGCCCACTGGCGGCCATCTTGGAAACTTGAAAATAATTTCCAGCATTTTCCCTTGCCCACTTTACCTATAATTTTTTTTACCGTAGCTCTCTACGATCATTAGTTTCTGAGATACAGCCGCTTACCTCGCTTATTTGCCCACCCTGTACACAAGACCTAACTTGGAAGGATGCTATGTTTTAGTAAGATTATTAATTTATGTCATTTAAGTTTATACAATTACTAACATTGCCTTAGGGCTTGATATTAGGCCCATTGTTGCTATATTCTGTAGTCTGGTCATTACTATACAGGGTGTTCTGAAAGTCCGTCAGAAAACTCTGGGAGGTGTTTCTACGGATTAAAGTAGTAGCAGTATGTAATGATTTTTTTCGAATTGTCAATTTAATATCAGAAAAAAAGTATATCCTGTTAATTGAAGCCGATAAATGTAACTGTTTAGCAGGAAATCGCTATTAAAGTGTTATTAAACATCAAATTTTTGATAATTTCTTCTGCAATTAATCAAGTTACCATCTCTTGCAAAATCAGCTTCGTTAGCAAATAAAATATTATTAGTAAATTCATTATCCTCACTTTATTTTTCCACAACGCTATTACAGTACCGAAAAAATAATTATGGTGAAAAATCAAAAATACCTGCTTTAAACAATTTTTATTACAATTCGTAACACCAAAAATAATTATGATTTTATCTGAAGTATGGCAGCTTGATTAATTCTAGAAAGAACTATAAAAAATTTGATGTTTAATAACACTTCAATAGCGATTTCCTGCTAAACAGTTACATTTATCGGCTTGAACAAAGACTACCTGCATAATTTTTCTGATATTGTTTTTCTTTTCAATAATGTTTATATTTCTGTGATGTCTGGCAAGGGACAAAATTATGAAGGAAACAAATTTTGAGTTCTAGGTAAAGTGCCCTCTAGCCGTGCATAATAAAACCTTTCTCTGACTGGTCCAATAGAGAAGTTTGGTCTACTTAGTGGGTGTGCCAATGAGACATTTGCAAACAATTGACAATTCGAAAAAAAATTTCATTACATACTGCTATTATTTGAATCCGTAGAATCACCTCCCGGAGTTTCCTGACGGACTTTCAGAATATTTACCATTTTTAATAAAAGTGCAAGGGAAATATGTATTTGAAATAGGCAAGTTTTATTTTGGATGGAACTTATCAAGTTCAACGTTGCACTTTCCTAGACAAAATGTGACAGACTTCATCACATCTGGTATTAGAAGTAGCCTAACCTAAAAGTAAAAAAGTACCTACGATCATCTTAAATTTCGAAAACGTAATGTTACATTTGGATTCAACGAGCCTCAACAGTCTCAGAATTGTTTTTAACAGGAACGTGCGATCAACTCTTTTATCAAAACCATGGCATTAGATGATAAACTTTATATTCATATTTTCTTCTAGAAATGTTTTTTTTTTCATTTCTAAATTCTAACAATAGTTTATTCCATTGGCCATTTTGGATCCGCCAATTTAAAAATTCGAATTAAGTAATACTGACTTTAGATTCGTAATCAGCGACCTTGAAATCCCTTCAGTGTTATTTTGCTGTTTTTTTTTTCATTATTAAACTGTATTTTTTGACATAATTCATAGTTTCGTTCTTCATTTTTATTGTAATGTATTGCTATACACACATTTGCGTATGTATTCAACCTATAATTGTATCTAAAGTTCAAAGATAGATTCGACTAAAATCCACAAGGGGGTGGGTCCCGATGAAAAATCGCATAAATTTAATAAATCCTGTTAGGCGTCTGTAAACAACGTTTGCTACTATGGGACTCACTCGGCTTTTTATAGAACAGTTGGGATAGGTTCGTTAAGCGAATCTAAACAAATACGTCAGAGTAAAAACAAATTAAACACATTACCAACTCCAATCTATTTATATACACTATTTATTTGAAAATCTCGGTTTGTGAAGTTTTCACTGTTGATTAGATTCATTGCGTTTTGAAATTACAGTTTTTGATTTTTCCTCTTTTTTATTTTCAAGTGTCCATTTGAAAATGTCCCATTTATTTTATTATTCCAAATTGAATTACACGAATAAACACAAGTTGAATGTAATTCATTTCTAATGACCAATTTTTGTGTCGTACTCTATTGTGCTGTTGCCGTTACTCCTTCGCGTTTATTACTTGGTGGTTCCTTTTATGTTTGATAATATCAAAATTTTAGTGACTGTAATTAGTCATTACTAACTACAGTCACTAACAATCACTAAAAAATGAATTAGAGTTTAAAATATTACCTACTAAGAATGTATGCGTTGTTTATGAGATCAATAAGTTTTAACATAAGTCTACTTTGAGAAAAGTCACTTATTTTATACACCGTAATACTATACGAGTTCAATTGAAAGCCATTTTTCTCGAAAACCGTCCACATTAGGAAGTTCTAACAAAAGTACATTATTTTTGGAAAATAAAATTGTACGTTAGAAATTGGAGCCCGAAAAACCTAACCTTAAAAAAATTAGAACTTAAAATGTAATAGGAATTTTTTGTCGTACCTAGTATCACCCCCTGAATTTACGGGAGGTCTTTCTGAAACACCCTGTATATTTCAATAATACGAAGTTGACTGCATATTTCGTAGCGCCCGATCTCCCTCAACTTTAAACTGATTGAACTATTGGTAGCGTTTGTATTTCATTTTTGTTTGTTAATTTTGTTGTTTCTTATTTTTTGCTAAAATATTGACCCGCACTTAAATGTGTATTTTGTATTTGTCTCCTTTTTCCGGTGTGCGTTTTTAAGATACACTAAAACTATGCCACGAACAAGTAAGTAACTTTAGAACCACCGTGTGGTTTCATTAGGCGCTGTAAAAATTTGATATTTTCGTACCTACTGTAAATTCGCAAATTGGGAGATACAACCCGTCCTCATATATTCCAAATTACCACTCGTAAACACATAGACGTTTGATGAAGCTATTTCATCTCTCAAACGAAAGATACGATCCTGAAAATCATAAATTCTGCAGCGCCGTAGAGGCGTTAAATAACTAATCGAAACCCATTTATAACAAACGTTGGGTACGATCCATTTGTCACTACCAGGTGTTAGATGGATTATCGTTCGAGCTTCGCTAACGACTGCTATCGTTAATTTGATAATTCTGAATCGTTTCCAGCCCCTTTAGGTCGCGCTTTTCTATAAACTACCTTTAAAGATAATTCCGTTTACCATACCGACTTGTATACCGACTTTACGTCGTACGTCGACTGTTGCGTTATAAAGTCTCAGCACTTCAATATACACTGATAAAAATTGTGAAGATGGGTTTTTGTTACTTACCCATTTGCAATGGTTTCTTTTACACAAAAACTGTAAAGGCATTGAACATACATGATACATTGTGTAGAATTACACGTTTAAGTATACAGGGTGTTTCTTAAGTAGAAGCCAAAAATAAGGGGTTTTTGTTATAAAATGTGGGGTATTAGGACAGCCATTGTCCAGCTAGAGAGCGTCAGGAATTAATAAAAAAATCAGTTTTTAATTTTTAATTTCTAAACCGCTTGAGATAATTCAACCAAATTCGGTGTGCATATTTAGTATGACAGGATGACAGTATGAAACAAAAAATTACCAGCTTATACTTTTATTGCTACAGTTCTAACGACATAAAATAATCTAGACTGGATAGGACATATCTATCTTCTATTGTATATGAAAATGCAGATAACGATTTACAAATTGACTTCTCCCTATCCTAAAATTGAACAAGTACTTATTGTAAATAAATAAACAGCCGCTGCCGTTTTGAAAAGCTGTCACGACTCCCGCTTTCATAGCAGAGCAATCTCCGTCCTACAACTGAATAAATTTCATTTTTCATTATGGAACCGTACCTTCCCTTTGAGGCGAAATACATACAGATTTTCGTTCCGGTAAATCTGACAGTCACAATAATAACCTCTGATTTCCATGAGCTGTAAGCAGCCGTTCGGAATGCAATATAGTACTATTATTCGGCTAAAAAATAAAACGAACGCGGAGTAACAACTCCGCGTTCGTTTTATTTTTTAGCCGTCGTATTTAATAATGAATGAAACATTGTTTTCGGATAACATTCTGAGGCAGAATTCTAACTAATACTTTGCAAAACCCGCCATAAATCACGGCTGTTTTGACGTTTTTTCTTCGTGTATTTACATGAGAAATGGAGAGTCAATTGAATATGGATCAGAGCTTGCCGGGACACACGCGGTTTGCGCAAATCATTTCCATCACAAGTTTCGAGAAGTAACTTTATTCGTATTCACTTTAATATTTCTTTTCCATTTATGACTGAAATATAAATAATCAAATAATAGCCCGGTCAAATTAGTCAAACAAATAGTGGTCAAATAACGAAAATTCCGACAGAGCTAAATTTTGGTGGAGACCTTGGGTGCACCATTAGAAATAAAGTGTCAAAAGTCCCCGCCGATCTCATGTGTGCTGAAAAAGTTATTCGGGGTCAAAGGGTCACATTTGAGGTTTTTTGAATTTTTTTCGAAAACGGTAAGCTTTATCAAAAAAGTAGCTCCGACAAAAATTATAGATCTGAAAATTGTCTGCAAAAATGGTCCTTATACTTCTTTTCTAAGAACCACCATTCCTGAGATATCGCGATTCTAAAAGTTGAAGGAGTCACGTTCTACATGATATGCACATATATGCCACGTATATCATATACATAGTCAAGCACTTAATGCAAGTAAAAATGCCTATTTGTGTCTCTTGTATATGTATAAACTATACTATTCTGAGAATATACACTCAAAAGAAACTCAGTCCTTTAGTCAAAATGACGCAGATGTCCTTATAATTGAAACAGCAATAGAACAATTTCATGCAACAAATACAACTATTGTAGTTGGTGAAGATGTTGATTTATTAATACTACTCACTGCAAGGACTCCAATTGATAAAATTATATACTTTTTAAAACGTGAAAAGGCTCAACAGCGAACAGAAATATATTCTTCAAAAAGTTTATCTGCTTATCCAAAATACCAAAACCATATCTTATTGGTACATGCGATAACCGGCTGCTATACTATATCAGCAATGTTCAGAAGGGGTAAAACATCAGTATTAAAATTGTTTGGAAAAAAAGATTTGATTGATTGCAGAAATTGATTCTTCACCTCAAACAATAATCACAAAAGGAATTGGCTTTCTCCTTGCTGTTAAGAAGCTCAAAAAAAAATTGATTGTATAAATAAATATAGATATTTAACTTCTGTAAAAAATACACGAAACAAGAAACAAGTACAACTATCTTGTCTTCCTCCAACATCGGCTTCTGCTAATCATCACTTGTATCGAGTATGCTATCAAGTTTAGACATGGCTAGGCAATCAACTGAACCCAGAAGACTGGGGTTGGAAATTAACAGATAATACTTTGGAACCGATTCAAACTTTACTTCCATCTGCTCTGCCCAAAACTCCTAAACACTATTTTTTGCAATTGCAAAAAAGGTTGTAGTGCTAAATGTGGCTGTAGAAGAGTAGGGTTACTGTGTTCTCCAGAGTGTACTAATTGCCAAAGCCAGTCTTGCTCAAATGTCCAATTGAATACAACAGATTCATGTGATTTCGATGAAGAGACAGCTGATTCATCTTCATTTGAACAATTTATGAACAACCAGCAAGAAGAAGAGGAAGAAGAAATCGAAGAAGACATGACTGTTGAAGTCGACTTTGAAGAGCATGAATGATATTAAAATATCAAAAGAAATCAGAACTACAGTTAAAGTCAATAACCAATATCAATATCAATAATCATCATACAGTTAAAAGAGTATTGTCCCAGAAAATTCCGTCATAACAGTTCGTGGAGTAGGCCTACCGGGGCGAGTTTCAAACTAGGGCTTCTTAGGTTAACACCGAGGTAACGATCTGGGGGAGATAAATCGCTCTTTGGGGCAGAAAATGGCACTTTTGAAAGGACTCTTAAGTATCAAGCTTAAGTGGGACACCCTGTATGCTTAATTGAATTTGTTGGCCTACTTTAAAAAAAGCGTGTCAAAGTACACTACCTCACAGGTGGTGTGGAAATGTGTGCATATCATGTAGAATGTGACTCCTTCAACTATTAGAACCGCGATATCTTGGAATGGAATGGTGATTCTTAAAAAAAAGTATAAGGACCATTTTTGTAGATAATTTTAAGATCTATAATATTTGTAAGGGCTACTTTTTTGATAAAACTTACCGTTTTCGAAAAAAATCCAGAAAACCTCAAATTTTGACTTTTGACCCCGAATAACTTTTTTAGCACACATGGGATCGATGGGGACTTTTGACACTTTATTTCTAATGGTGTACCCAAGGTCTCCACCAAAATTTAGCTCTGTCGGAATTTTCGTTATTTTGACCGGGCTATAACTAGTAATTTTCAAGTGACATCATTGCAAGTGGAATTAATAAACATCAACAAAACACAATTATATATAATACATCTGAAATCTTTACGTTATACCCTGTATATACATAAACATACAGGATGTTGAGCACTCCTTGAAAAAGGTGAAATAGGGCACGAGAATGAGCAACTTTTATTAGACAACTGATTGTCTAAAGGCTAAATGATACTGTTTTTTAGAAAATTAACAATAAATGTAAGCCGACCCTGTGCATCTTGTGCACGTACGTTGTGTTGCAGTATTACTTAGCCGCCGTGTAAAATGGTTATTGGTGTGATGCAAATCCTCAGGATGTACAGAGATCTCGATTTCAGCAACTGTTTTCAGTGAATGTGCGGAGTGGTGTTTTTGGAGAAAGAATGTTGATCGTCGTTTTGAAGCATGTTTATTAGCACATGGAAACAACTCTGAACAATTTTTGTAGAGCTAATCGTCTTTTGGTAAGTAATTCGTTTATTCGTTCAATTTTTGTGTTACTTTTAAACGAGATTTGAATTAATTTCGTACTGCGGCGCGCGACAGCTTCAATATCAAAGGTACAGCTGGCTGCCGCACTTGGAACGGCTTTTTTGTTTAAATCTAATATATTTTTTTTTTCAATTTTTTAAAACGTAATGTTTTAGACCATCAATTGCTTATTTTCTATCACCGTTTTGAAGGAACGCATTTATTTCAGAAACATCCTGTATACAGGGTGATTCAGTCATAATGTCATTAATTTTAAGAGCAGATACAGAAAAATGAGTATAATACGATGGTGTGATTAAAAAAAAATTAAATGCGTATTTAAGCTGAAAAAAAATATTTTCAAATCATTATTTAACCCCCTTTTCAGGCTGTTACTGACCGGCTGACGTCACAATATTATGCACGGCTACGATATGAACCTATGAACAACGCGCCCTAGATGCAACGTTGCCATATTTATATATTTTCGCTCATATAAAGACAATAAATAAACGGTTTTGCTCACGTCAGCCAATAATAATTTAAAATGCTATAAATTATTTTTTATTTATGCAATCAACATATTAAATTGTTATTGTTGCCCAGCAAGAACCTCGAGGTCTGAGCATGCCTTGCCAAAAATCAGTTTTTATTAGCATCATAATTTTAATATTTTAACAACATTTGCTGTAAGCCCGAAGGGGAAGGTTTTCAAACAATTCTACTAAAAATTAGTAACGCGGCCCATTCANCCGTTTCTGCCGGCAACTATTCGTGACATTACGTTACAAAATTTTCCGAGCATCCGGGCATCTGCCAGGGCCGCCCTCGTAGCGGGAGTTATGGGTTGATTTCCTTCATTTTTAAAAGTCGAGTAAAAAATTTTTTTTCCGATTTTCTGTCTTTATTAAGCCTTCCGAATACGTGGTTAAAATTAATGACATTATGACTGAATCACCCTGTAGAGAACATGGCACAGCGCTTTGGTAAGCCCGCAAATTCCAGTTCGCTTCAGACAAATGCCTACTAATCTCTCGGCAAATTGTTGCTGCCATCCCGAACTAGTTGCCTTCACGGCAGCGTCCCCTGCACGTGTTACCGACACGACGCCTAGTCTCGAGCCGATATCACTGCCCAAACGGATAACGGGGATCGAACGATGGATGGGCATCAATTATTGCCGATGGGCCGTTCGATATCCACTCGAGATTAATTCGGGAGGATCGCTTTGACGCGCCTGTAACTGATGAGTGTCGGATTACAATAGACGGAGGGATGGTGCAATAAACGTCCGCGAGTTTCAAACTAGGGCTTCTTAGGTTAACACCGAGGTAACGATCTGGGGGAGATAAATCGCACTTTGGGGCAGAAAATGGCACTTTTGAAACGACTCTTAAGTATCCAGCTTAAGTGGGACACCCTGTATGCTTAATTGAATTTGTTGGCGTACTTAAGCGAGATTTTGTCGTCCTGCTTTATCATCGAATAAGCAGTCCTTTGAAGATTTTGCAGTCCTTATAGAACTTATGAAATAATACACCTAAACAAATTCCGTCGTTTAAGCGTCTCAAGGTAACTAAACCAATTTCCAACGGTAAACAGTACGTCTGCGTTTGTAATTAAACAGTACAACTAGCAGCGAGCGTTTTGTTTACACTATTGCATCGCGTTTATTTGTCCGTAATCAAACTGGTCTGAAAGCATGTTATCTCATTACTAGGATATGTTAGCTCAAGCCCTATCGGTTGGAAAACACGGCTGCCAGTCATTTTACACACGTAAAGTGTCGATGAAGCGAAGAGTAGGATCTACCCTGTCCGCGTGTACTTTCCTCCGTCAACTAAACTTTAGTAGGATTATTCAAACGTAGTTATGGGGGCACATTATAGTCAAAGGGGTACCTAGAAATTAACGTTTAGGGTTATAACTTTGAAACCACACTGTATATTTTAATAAAATTTTCGTACGTTGTATTACACATGGAGCTCTACGATTTGATGCTAAAATCAACTTTTTGCTATTATCAGGTGTCCAGAAACGGACTGGCCCTATCACAATTTTTCTCAAAATTTTGACAGAAGTAATTTTATCAAACTGAAAATATTATTATTAGATACTCTGAAGGTTTTTCTTTAAAAATGGTACTCTTTATTTATTTCGAAAAAATGAACGGTTTGCGAGATAAATCGGTTTTGAAAAAAATTGGTAACAAATACAACAACAATTAAAATTTATTTTTTTACAATAAAATCATTCCCGCTAGTGCCAGCCTACAGATTCACCATAAACATTTACTGGTGGTGAATTAAGGGAATGAATAATGCCGTTTCTTGTAAAATCAACATCTATGACCAAAATACATCTACAAATTATTATTGCTCTTGTCTCCATGGAGTTCTTTTCTATTGTTTTCGTTGTTAGACCCTGTTGATTTTAAAGTACTTGTCAAAGGCGCGTGACAGAATAAAAATTCAATTTTATTGTGGTATTCGTTTTAAGCCGTTAGAAATAACATTTAAAAATGGAAGAATATTCCTGTGCAGAATATGCTGATATGCACCTAATTTATGGGGAAGCATTATGCAACTCCGTGGAGGCAAGAAGACTTTATGAGGAAAGGTTTCCGGGTCGACATTTGCCGAGTCCAAAAACTTTTGAAAGAGTTGATCGTAGTTTAAGAGAAACAGGTAAAAAAAAATAGTGAAAAACGTTAGTGAAACTAATTTCTTCCGAATCCTTTATTTAGGAAGCTTTTTGCCACGCCGTGGTGGAGCAGGAGCCCCGAGGAGAGTACGAGACCCTCATGTAGAGGAACAAATATTGGAAGACGTTGCTAATAATCCTTCAAATAGCATAAGGAAGCTTGCGGCGCAAAACAATGTTACAAAATGGGCTGTACATGAAACTCTGAAAGAACAATTGCTTTACCCGTACCACATCCAAAAAGTACATGCTATGTCTCCAGATGATTATCCAAAAAGACTTCAATACGCCAATTGGTTTTTACAGCATCATATTCGGAATCATAATTTTGGTACATCTATTTTGTTCACCGATGAAGCAGGTTTTACAAGAGACGGCATAATTAATTCGCATAATCTACATGTCTGGGATGAAGAAAACCCTCACGCTTTAGTTCAAACTCGCTACCAACAAAGGTTTATGGTGAATGTGTGGGCTGGCATTATCGGGAATCATTTGATTGGTCCATTTATTCTGGAGCAAAGACTTAATGGTGCTCTTTATTTGCAATTTTTAGAGGAAAATCTAAATATTTTGTTAGAAGAAGTGCCCCTTCAAATAAGAACTGAAATGTGGTACATGCATGACGGTGCACCACCCCACTTTGATCGTTTAGTACGTCAACATCTGACGAATGTTTTTGGTGATCGATGGATAGGTCGAGGCGGACCTGTATTATGGCCACCTAGGTCGCCCGACCTAAACCCATTAGACTTTTTTCTGTGGGGTCATTTAAAAAATAACGTTTATTCAACACCCGTAAATAGTAGAGAGGAACTTCTGCTGAGGCTAACACAGAACTGTGACCATCTCCGCAATAATCACGGAATATTATTTCAAGTGCACCGGGAAAACATTCGTAGGATTAGAAAGTGCATTGAAGTACGGGGTGCTCATTTTGAACATCTACCGAAGTAACATTTAGGTACCTTTGTTCATTGTTGAATGTTCTTTGTTGCATGTCTTGTAAGTAAGTTATTTTTCAAATGTTATTTTTAATTGGTCACTACTTGCTCATAAAGTATAGCCAACCCGTTCAAAGATTTCTGGACTTGATAAAGTTAAAGAAATTAAATGCATGAAATAATATGTAAAAAAAATAAATTTTAATTGTTGTTGTATTTGTTACCAATTTTTTTCAAAACCGATTTATCTCGCAAACCGTTCATTTTTTCGAAATAAATAAAGAGTACCATTTTTAAAGAAAAACCTTCAGAGTATCTAATAATAATATTTTCAGTTTGATAAAATTACTTCTGTCAAAATTTTTAGAAAAATTGTGATAGGGCCAGTCCGTTTCTGGACACCTGATAATAGCAAAAAGTTGATTTTAGCATCAAATCGTAGAGTGTATGTATCATGAGTGTATGTAGTGTATGTATGTATCAAATCGTGTATGTGTAATACAACGTACGAAAATTTTATTAAAATATACAGGGTGGTTTCAAAGTTATAACCCTAAACGTTAATTTCTAGGTACCCCTTTGACCCCCCATAACTCCGTTAGGGGGCTCTTTAGGCAAAAATTATAGGAAGGACTAGTTTTATTTTGACCTCCCCTATACACTCCCGAGAGATTAGGAGGTACTTACCGGACACCCTGTATACAGTCAACTGCTTTCGGAAAATAGTGGAGTCAAGATAGCTTAAAATTACGCATTATTTCGAAATAATTGTGAGAAGCGTGGATTTTCCTAAAACCTTTTGAAATTACTTGGAGATAAGTATTAGGAAAAAGTTATAAACTTATTTTTGTACGCTAATTGTTTTTTAATTGTTAAAACAATAATAGATAAATAGTTTTTTTAAGAACATTTAAAAAAATTCAGGAAATTTTAAATCGAATTCTTTCAAATTGACAATATAGAGGTTTTCGATGTCGCTGAACAAGAATATGAAGTTGGAAAATGAAAATTCAAAATGGCTGATCCAATATGGCCGACTATTTTAAACAATTTAATTAACAATTATTGATTTTAAATCAAACTCGCTTATATTTGTATTATAGGGGTTTTTGAGGTCGCTAAACAAGAATATGATGTCAATAAATAAAAATTCAAAATGGCTGATCTAATATGGCCGACTATTTTAAACAATTTATTTAACAATTATCGATTTTAAATCAAACTCGCTCATATTTGTAATATAGAGATTCGAAAAATGAAAATTATAAGTGGCTAAAGAGGTTTTATTGAAAATATGTTTAATTTTTTAAAAACCAAATTTATTACAAAATAATTAATTTTTAAATATCATCGCTCTTGTTCAAAAATAATTGGGCAATTAAGGCTTTAAGCCAATAAAATTGAAAAAAAAACTTAAACGTCCCCTATTACTTATTTATTCAATAATTATTTTAAAAATTGATCAATATTCATATAGGCATAAATATTAAACTCATACATTTACAGGTTTAGCATAAAAGAAAACGAATATGCAAACCTTAAATGCAAACTGAAGATTATTTATAATATTAAGTAATAATATTACATTAAAGAATTACAAGTGTACGAGACAATAACCTCAAAATGGACAAAATATGTGAATAATACACTTTTTAACACACTGATAACTGCGGCTTTCTCGAAACATAAAAATCATATTCTTATACCATTTATAATAACAATTATTTAATTCGTATAAACGAAAAACGCATTTAAAATAAATAAAACAATCAAATCACAATCAAATCAAAAGTATACGGTTCCATTTAAAATATTCAACTTGACCTCTAAATGACCTTCAAGGTCATGGTCAAGGTCACCGTTGGATTGCTCACTCAAAACCCTGCAACTTTTATCCTAATAATTTTTTTGTTTGACCAATATTTTCTGAGATAGAGGAGGGGTTCCAAACTTTTTGAACACCCTGTATATATATATATTAGACTCATATCTGTGTCTACATCAATAAGAGAACTTGTATTCACAATTCCAGACGCAGAATATACGTTTTAAAAATGAATATTAAATCAATTCATCAAAAAACGTTATTTTTTTGCTGTTATAACAATTTTTCACGTATTACTATAAATAAAAAAAATATTTTCCGTCGGATTTACTTTTTTTAAGGTCTTAACTTAATTCTTTGTTGGTTTATTAAACAAAGAAAAATTTTTTTTTGTTCATTATTAAACTTTATTTAACAATAAATTTCACGGATTTTTCATGAANCAATAAATAATAAATATTTTTATTTTTTGTAATTTTTTGATTTTACAACTATTATTTCAATTAAAAAAAAAACAAAATGCACCATCTTAAAGTAGAAATTTTAAGCTTTAAAAAGTGCTCTCATAAAGTTTCAATATCACATTTACAACTATAGTGTTTGATCTATATGGTAAAAGTATGGCCTAAAAATTTGTGATTTTTTAAAATTATTGAATATGTTGGGCTCAATATTTTTCAAATTAAATTTTTAAGATTTTTTCCATATCGCTCACTGTTTCAATCGTCATTTGAAGAGTAATCTGTGAAAGTTACAGATATTTATTTTAAAAATTAAAAGAATGACAGCTATTTTATTATGATTGTACAAAATTATAGAATGACGTAACTTTATATACGTACTATATATTTTTTTTTCTCAAGTTTAAAGACATAAAATTTTGATAGCCGGATGACTCATCTTTCATTTAAATTTTTGTGAGGTCGATTTGACCAATTAGATCTAAAGTTATAACAAATTTAGTGTAGCGCTCTTCAAGAGCTATACTTGGGGGCCGCCCGTCTCATTTTTCGTACGTTAGAAAAAAAATTCTACAGCATTTTAGAAAAACACTTTATTAACATTTTTTATGTAAAATTTCCTGTTCTTTCGAATGGCGCAGTTAATTTTTTTTTAAATTATATATTTTTAAATATTTTGCAAAAACTGTTATTTTGCAACTAATTTGTTAAATAAATAATTTACCGTACACTTTACAGTTGGTAACTTTTTATATGTTGTTTCTGACAAATTTACAAAGCGAAAAATAAAAAGTCTCTCTTCCCGTAATTTTTGGGAAGTCAAAATCTATCTTGACTCCACTAAAAAGAGAATACTGGATAACGAAAGACTGTTTTAGAAAAGGAGAAAAATATATTGAAACTAAACCACATCTGGGTTGATAGTGAACTCTAAATATTTCTCAACATTTCATGTGTTATTTATACATTCAAAAAATAAAATAAAATGCTACCTGTACAAGATCTGACTACATTTTTATCACTTTGGAATAAAAAAGTTTTCTGGTAAATGAAGACACCGTTTGTTATAATCGTAGATTTTTCATGTGGTCGATATTAATCGATTGAGACAGATTTACTAAAAGTATAAGAGATTTTCAGTTCATATTTTTATAATAACGAAATTATATTGTATCTAAATAAAAATCACAATTGTCGATTACCCTGTAGACGTATATGCGGCCCTATTCCGAATGGATTTCCCGTCCCTTTTCAGAATTCCATCCGAATATGAATGCAAAGCCGCGGAAAGGGACACCGTTCGGAAAAGGCGCGATTGAAAACTTTATCGCGAAGTTAAAGGCCAACGGATGGAAATCGCCAGGCAATATGCTTTCAGACCGTCACCTAGTCGAGATAAGTCGAAACCCCACTTTTTAGTCACGAATGTGGGGAAAGGCTTATTCGAGCAACTTTTCAGCCTCGGAAAATTCGTGAAAAACTTTTGCTGGCATTCTAATGAAGCGGCGTCGGGAGCGCCGTTCTAAAGTCGTATAACGACGACGAAAGTTAGATGGGAAGACTTCGAGCTTCTCTCTAGGTGGACTTTTTGCGTGCGATTACGTTTTTATTGTGTGCGACATTTTTCAAATGAAGCCTGTTACATTCACAGGGTGATCTTTTTAATTTAGTCTGTACGAGTATGTCGACATGTAATCGGATACAGAAATTAAAAAAAAAATGACTAGATACGACATATTTATTATTAATATAAGAACCCTTACAACGCGTTTTTCTGCAAAACAGGAAAAAGTATTGATACACTAATACTTTTATTCGCCATCTTCGTTTGTCTTACTCGTTTTTTATTTTTTTTATTTTAAAATTTTATTGCCTCCCATTCGTTATTACTCTTAAATGTATATTATTTTTACTGAACAGTTCTACGGTCGTTCCAATGATGCAAAGTTGGGCGACATTCAGTTGTCTTTGTGGTAAGTCAAACATATTTTAAAAAGCTCTACATATAACTTTTATTTTTAACTTTAATTTCGTGTCTCGAACAATAACGAAGACAAAGAGGAAGATGGTCAATTTTTGCATGACCACCATGTACAAACAAAAAAAAATTCCATTGCTTGTAATATATAACAAACTAAAATATCCAAACAAAAAAAATAACCATAAGTATTTCATGATGCTCATTTTTCGGTAAATTAAATAAAACATTTACATGGAAAGTTTACGTAGAAATTATACTTTAATGTTTTGTAGTGCACAAAGGGAATCCATTGGACCCTTGTACAAACACTGAAACAAAATTGGATCCCGACATTTTGGACGCCACTCATTATTCCCCATTCATTTCGACAGCAGCGCACTGATGTAATATTTAGAAATCAATTACGGATTTATATAAAGTGCTCTCAGCTAAAATTGCAACGAAAAATACCCAAAATAACAGGCTATTTTTGTACGGACACGAGAGGCGTACGTCCATTCGCCCCAGCCAATAGCATATAAAATTTAGCCGTACAGAAACTATACAAAAATTAATGTTGCGTAAAAAAACTGTATTGGCCGTAATTGTTATATACAGGGTGTTTCATAATTGGATGTCAATATTGAAGGGTGTTAATCTGTGCGTGATTTTAAGACAAAAAGTTCATATAAACATAGGTCCGTTTTCGCTTTATTTTTGATATACAGGGTGATGAATATCTGTTTGTAAAATTGTTTTTTTTTAATAAGTCCGAAACTAAATTAGATAGTTTTATAAAACTTAGGTGCAGAGACACGTCTTTTGCATAATAAACGAATTTTCATTTTTAACCAGTGGCGTCCAATTAACTTCAACCTCATTATTTTGAATGAAAAAAATGATACGCCACTGCATTTTTGAAAAACAAAAATTATTGTATAAATGGTGCTTTATTTTGTAATAAAAAAGATCTCTTGAGTTTTTTCTTATCTTGCACTGTTTTTTAGTAAAAAAATAAAGAACAACAATAATTATCTGTACGTGGAATGAAGTACTTTTTACACATTTTATGGAAATAATTCTTTTACTAGATAACTTATACACATTATTGTATAATATTATTAATAATTACGATTGACGATCAACAATTTTGTGAAATAAAAAAAAAAACAATCCCGCTACGCTCGTTTTTAATCATCTTCACTCACAAAATAAAATCTTACTTTTAACACGTATATCATAAATAGCTATTATAATTAATAATTTTAAATAAGGCCAAATTTAAATATGTGAGCTAAAATAAAAAATCCGGCATGTGCAAGAGGCCTATTGGCGGTGAGATTTACTACATAAAATTTCAAAACAATATGTCTGGAAATATTAAGAGAACACAATTTTTTTAAGAACTTTAACACCCGTATAGCTGATCAATTTTTGTTTTGACCAAAAGCTCCGGTTAAATTTTTAACAATTAATATCACTCACCCTGTATATTTAAAAAATAAATTATCTATACATCAGAACACGAAATAGGGGCGTAACAAAACACTGAGTAAATACTTCTGGTCGATACAAACACTGCTAAGTAAGTATACACATATGTCAGGTTCATACAATGTTTTTCTATTGTTTGAAATGTGAAAGTAAATGTATTTTTAATCTACTTATCCATCAATCTAGGACTTTTTATAGAAATACCACGACAGCGACTGTTATTCGGTAAAAGCCATTTCCACGTATCTCTTTCTTACGTCTCGGACGAGCGTCTTTGTTCGACAACTCCATTGATTCGGACGCCACCAACATCAAGAAAAAAAAAACGTCGCCGACATAAGTAACCCACCCACCGTAATATCCGGCGAGGCTTTCGATTTCATCGGAGCTCTGTAATGACTTGATGGAAACTTGATATTCTCTTTTAAGGAAAGAACTTGTGCAAACAGTGTGCCTCGAGTTCCTGCGAAACGGCCTGTCGAGTAAATGTGAAGACGACGACATGTTTGAGCCCAGAGTAAATAATTCCTGCCGGAGATATTGGGACGATGTATTGTTTTGTAGTGTTCCGTGTGACAGGTCGATCTAGGATCTTACATGATCTCTGTTTAGAAACACGCGGGTGTCATATGAAGTGAAAATAAAATTATGACTAGAACACGGGATGGGGTACACAGATGCATTTATTGTGATGGCGCATTTTCGAAGTTGAAATCGAAATGAAGACGGGTCGTAGGCATACTTTTTACAATCCTGCATCGATCAATTTATGATGGAATTTCCAGACGCAAACATTGACTATGTACGACACTTTTTTAAACCGTTTAGAACTAGAAATAAAGCAAAATCCAACAAAGTCTGTATCAAAGTTATTAGTTATATCAACAAGGAAAAAAATAGATAACAACAATGATGTTAATTAATTTAATAATTAAATGCCATGTACGATTTACGAAAAATGACAATTTCAAAAAAAAAACCTTTCGTTAAACGATTAGAAAATATGATGCGCCCCTAGCAATATACCTACTCGTATGAATCATTTCAACGTTTGAACCATAATTTAAATTTAACGATTTATAAACATGCCATGTGTATGTAAACATTTTCATCGCGTGGTGAAGTAATGTATATATTGATTGGCTTCATAAAAAAATTAATTTACGTGTACATCCTTCACGGCTAAAATGAAATTTCTGCAGACATTAAAGGATTCAGATTTGGTATATTGAATTAACTACAACTACAGAATTAAAAGCTTCACTGGTAAGTTTTTTATACCAGTAGCCTTTACCTATTATATTTCTTTGTACGGGAACTGTCAAATAAATAATAGATTCATCACACTCCAGTCGAATTAGAGATTGAAACCGAATCGAATTTAAACCGTTTAAGAACTTTTGCTGCTGGTAATGCGTTTATTACATGAACTATCAATGTAAAACTTTTTGGAAATAAAAGTTTAACCCTTTCTTTAATTGTCTCTAAAATCCAGGTCCGATAGTCCAATAGTTAATTAACAATTAACATTTTCTAAAAAGCTATCTTGGGAACAAAGAAGCAAATGCGATTTCTCTTTTTTTAATTACCTTAAAAATAAGATCTATTTAATGCAAAAAGAGCGAATTCCCGAGCGGCATTTGCCTGACCCTAGGACAATTTGTTTATAACGCTGTTTTGCACGTCCTACTAGTACTTTGTTAGTTGTAAAGGGTTACTTAATTTCAACCCTTTTAAATTTTTCTTTTTCGATACGTTTCTTCGGATCAATTAGAACCTACATCTACGATATTAACTTTAAAATTAACGTTTAGTAATATTAGTTGCATAAAAACGAACGAAATTAATTAACAAATACCTGGAGCAACAATAATTTAATTACCTACAACACAAAATAACTAATTTTCCAAGAGATCGTCTAAATTTTCGTGGCCAGTAAAAAAAGTGAATGAACTTACTTGCAATTTGCCAACTTAGCATCATTTCTTTCGAGTTAATTTTTTGGTATTATTCTACATAGCGTTCCCGTCATAAAGAGCAAAAAAATACCTACTAATAATTTTTTCACGTTCATACTTTAATTCGATTGGAGTATTATAGTCTTTCCGATGTCAATTGACGACCAAAGAGCTAGGCAGTATGTACCAGGTTCAGTCGCTACGCAGCAACTCGGCACTGAAATATTTGAAAAACTTGTTCCCATATTTATTTAGCCATACCCATATACAGGTCGAACTAAACGTGGAGGTGGTAGAAATGTACACGCCCAGTTGAAAAATGCCAGCGCGGGCAAATAGCGCACAAACACAACTGCACTGAGCGACCGGCCATAAATTTCAGTTGTTGACAAATTGCCAAGCAGTGCAATGCAGCAATGCTAGTAGTAATATATTTTAATGGAAAATGTAAATGTTTTTTGATGTCATAACCAAAATTTACCATCAATATAATAAAATTGTTTGAGGACATAAATAATTAAAATATGTTGTTGGCCAAATTAAGATACAATAGAAATTTTCGACACATTACTCGTATATACAAATAATTATAATTTTTTACCTTTGGCAGAAAACTTTTGTAGGGTCGCCTATGGAACTCATTCAATTTTATTGCTAGGCGTTTTTATAACGAGCGTTCAAATAAAAACGTGGTAAAGTTGGTTCTGAAAATTTGGACGTAGGGCGTAGCGTATAGCAAATGAACTTAAACGTCATCTGTCAAAGCGCTATATCGCCGCTATCAATTTGAATATTTTCGTTTTAAAAAGCGTTTAAAATGGTGTTTTCTCAAGAACAAAAAGTGTTTATCATAGAGTCCTACTTTAGAAATGGACGCAAGATTGATGGAATATGGAAGTATTCTATTGAGGAATGTTTCATAGAATTTCAAAATCAATTTCCCGGCGTTGTTGAGTACAAAATTTTTCAAAGTGCAGTTCAGCGTTGTGTTAATGTTTTTCGTGAAACGGGCAGTGTAACAAGAAAAGAAGGAAGCGGCCGACCTAAAAAGCGGACTGAAGAATTAAAAGAAAATGTCCAACAAATAATGGAAAATGCGCCAAGAACTTCTGTACGTGTTTTATCACAAATGGTGGGAGTATCAGTCGGTACCTGCCACACAGTGTTAAAAAAAGATTTGCGTTTGTTCTCCTATCGTTTAACTTGTCAGCAAGAACTTCATGAAGTTGATTTTCCGCGACGGGCTGTATTTTGTGAATGGTTTTTAAACAACTACGGTGAACTTCATAATATCACCTTTTTTTCTGATGAAGCCTGGTTTCATTTAAGTGGTTACGTAAACTCACAGAATATGAGAATGTGGTCTTCTGAAAAACCAGATAACTTTTTTGTCGAGGGCCCTCTACACGCTCAAAAAATTGGAGTTTGGTGTGCTCTCAATCGAAGGAGGATTTATGAACCTATTTTTTTTAATGGTACTCTTACTGCGCAAAGGTATAGAGAAGAAATTATCGCTCCTTTTGTTAACCAGCTGGAAGAAAACGAAATTAAAAACGTTTACTTTCAACAAGATGGCGCAAGGGCAGGCGAGACGATGAATATGTTGAGGGAAGTTTTCCAAAATCGACTAATAAGTTTTAATGCTGAACATGAATTTCCACCGAGGTCATGTGATATTACGCCGTGTGATTTCTTTTTTCTTACCCTACCAACAGCTGCTATACAGCTCGTTGAGAAATGAGGTTAAGTTGGTCGCTATAAGCTACTCCCTAGGTCCAATGTGTCAGAGCCAACTTCGACCACGTTTTTATTTGAACGCTCGTTACATATTCAACTGATTTTAGGAAGACTATACTAGATGGTACATTTTTTACTTGAACGTTTCAACATTTATGTCCTTTCTAAATGATATGTTTATTATTAAATCATGTTTTTATATAAGGTTCTCCATAATACTTGAGACTGTCCAGGTGTTTTAAATAAATACACAAACAATTCGATACAAATATCAGTGTCATCGCATTGCAAATATTCAAATTTAAACTCTTAAGGATTTACATTGATGCCAGCAAATAAATGTAATAATAGCTTGGTTATGCAAGTAATCCGCTGTACTCGATTACTTCTTACAGATCGAAAATGTATTGAAAACATTTTTAAAACATCACCAATCTCGCAACTTTTCGCCGGCTCCACAAACTGTACAAACGCGACTGACCTTACAAATGGACTGTCAGATCCCGGTTAACAGGTTTTCAATAAATGGAATCGGTTTCGTTTCACATGTCGCGGCCTTTAATGGAATAATAAAATTATGGAGGACAGAGGAAGAGCCCATTATATTATCCCTATATAGCTATATTTCACAGCAGCCTCTGAACGTGGATATGTTCTTGTCACGTATTGTTGGAGTTCGGCATAGCTCTTGTACGTCCGCCCTACTTTGAACTGCATTCAGCTTCACGGAGACGATATATTCTGGGCGACGCGACGTCTTTGTTCGAGACACTCATGTGACGTGCTCGACCGACGCTATTGTCTATTTTTCTACATTTCATTAATGTAAGTATGAATCGCCTCGAACATTTCTTTTAATGTTCGGTGTATCAATAACAAGTCATGCAAAGGCAATATGTTTCTACAAAATTATTTTCCATTACACTTTCGCTCTCTGCCACTCCGTTAGTTGATTTAAAAAGGTAACAATAGGCAACACTGATAATGTTGCCCCGTGGCGACAATAATTTAAATGCAGTTGAGATTTCTGATAAATATCTTGGAAAAAAATACATCCCTAAAAAAACTTACCTCCAGTTGAAGTTACGCTCTGTATAATTCTTATGTGTCAAAAATATAATAACAGAAAGTCTGAGACACGCTTTGCTTTTTCCTAATTAAACTAGTAAGTACCATAATGTGGACTATAGAGGGGGCAACCCTTTTATCTAACACAAAATTTATATGAATTTTCACTTACAGAGCTTTTAGTTCTCATGTAAATATAACGGGAAATGGCCTAAAAACTTTTCTTCTTGAGAACTGAGGAAAGAGCAACCATATCAAAATATACATGTCGTTTAATTAATGTTGTGTTCAAATGTAGGTGGAGATTCCTTGAAAGAAATAACAAAAAGGATCCTGTAGCTATGTGCCGAAAACGTTTCGTTTCTAATAGTACAGGCATTCTGGCAACAGAATGGTCCAAAATGATCATAAACTGACGGTAAGAATATTCCGTGATAAAAAGGTGTGGATCGTGCCGCAAAAAAAAAGTCAGCGTTAATTTTTTATAAGCAAAAAACAGGTGAAAATCAGGTTTTATTAATTTTTAATATAGAACTTCTGCATTTAAAACAATGTAATTTCTACAAGATATCGGCGCTAAAAAGCCCTTTAATTTGAATGGTCGCACGTCAAAATCGAATAAATAGTTATTGAGTTATTGCAAAAAAACCACTAAAATAAGCCATTTGTTAATTATTTAATAGCTTTAACAATTTGCAAAATATCAATTTCTACCATTGTGTAAACTAAGCGTTTCGAAGGGATAAAATTACGGTTCAAATTTGGAAGAAAAATATTGAAAACTTTTTATGTAATAGCAATTGTTATTAAAAATGGGACTTTTTT
>NW_019416505.1:202347-224679 GCF_000390285.2 Anoplophora glabripennis | reverse complement strand
AAATAATTTCTATCGATTGGGGGTGTCGCGCAGCATTCAGCAAGGGCTCGTTCTTTTCGTGAAGTGTTCTAGTTTCATGCAGACCCGTTTACCTGATAATTTTTTCAATTTAAATTGTTTAAATATCGCTCCAAACTAATTGCTATAAATGGCTTAATTAATAAATGGAATAGCTCCCGTTGTAAACGCGATCGTTATTGTTTGGCAATATTTTGTTAAAGCTTGAATTTTTTGACGTATTTACAAAAAAAAATGAACTTGCTAAGTGCCCTGGGAGCAGGGCACGAAAAGAACGAGCCCTTGCTGAATGCTGCGCGACACCACCAATCGATAGAAATTATTTTTAAAAAAAAGTCCCATTTCTAATAACAATTGCTATTACATAAAAAGTTTTCAATATTTTTCTTCCAAATTTGAACCGTAATTTTATCCCTTCGAAACGCTTAGTTTACACAAGATGGTAGAAATTGATATTTTGCAAATTGTTAAAGCTATTAAATAATTAACAAATGACTTATTTTAGTGGTTTTTTTGCAATAACTCAATAACTATTTATTCGATTTTGACGTGCGACCCATTCAAATTGAAGGGCTTTTTAGCGCCGATATCTTGTAGAAATTACATTGTTTTAAATTCCGAAGTTCTATATTAAAAATTAATAACACCTGTTTTTTCACCTGTTTTTTGCTTATAAAAAATTAACGCTGACTTTTTTTGCGGTACGAACCATAATCTGATTCACCAACACGATCCACACCTTTTTATCATGGAATATTCTTACCGTCAGTTTTTGAGGGTGATCCTACTGTAATGCCTGTACTATAAGATACAATTTCAAATTAAAAAAAAAACATTTTCTAAAAAATGTTTGAAGGCTTTTAACGTGGAGTAATGAGACTTAGGATAATGACATATTATCTACTATATAAAAATGCTGTGAATGCGGAGATACCGGAAGTCACTATCAGGACTCAATTTGAAACTACTGGGTATTTGGGAAATTTGATCATTGTTTGCAATGTCTAATAGAATTTCTAAGAAAAAAATCTCCTATTTAATTTAAGAAAATCTACAATTATCGACATAGGACATTTCCTTAGGTTGCATTGTCAGTACAAACCACTGCAATAAACCTAAAATAACAAAAAAAGTTCATATTATTTTCTTCTAAAAAAAAAATAATATGAACTTATGAGGTGCGAAGAAAATCATTGGTGTAGAAATTTTATATTGTGTAAGAATTAGCAGGGGGTACAGTTCTGATAAAAAACTGAAATGTTTAGGCTAGTTTTCATGTATTCTGTGGTGTGTAAAATCGTATTTCCTGTAAAAAATATTATAAGTAATAACTTGTTTTTTAAATAAAATGATAAACATCTTAAAAAAAACAATTATAAGTTACAGGCAGTGTAATTTCTGAAACATCCAGTTGCGACAAATTTCTGGGATTCTTAGTGATAGTGACCCCCCCGCACTCTCCACCACTGATTAACGGGTATTTAATTTTTTTAAATATGAACGCCATGTCTCAAGAAAACAAAACATTTCCAAACAATTTTTACAGGAACTTTTTTTTCTCATTTTTCTTGCAAGGAATACGCGATATAGCAATATTAAAAAAATTACCCTGTATATTATTTAAATATTTAAGTGATCCAGTTCTGTTGATGACATACCTACTAATATAATTATAAAGTAGCAAGTCGACCATTTTCAAAACGTTTAAAATATTGATCAGATAACGTCCGTTTATTCGCAATTTTTCCGATTTTTACAGTCATTTAAAGGAGATTAGCGACTCATGAGGCGATTGATTTCACAAATCGACAATCCACGAGGGTTTATTTATTCATTTAAAAAAGTTGATTGATCTGGAATGTTTTCCAAACAAACAAATATTAAAAATATCAGAAAACATTCGATTAAAACATATTAATTGATAGAGGGCTTTTTGTTTGCGCTACATTAAAAAAACTTCTTAATTGACTTCCGCTTGTTGGATCGGAAGTACTATAAAAAAATGACCATATTATTGTGGTTTCCCATTTTGTGCAAGAAAAAACCGCAATAGGCCCATTCAGTAAAATTTTTTTATTGCATATTTCAAAAGTTTACCCTTTAATTAGTTAGTATGCCAAAAATCAATTTTTTGTTTCAACGAGAAATGTGTGAAATAAATTAATGAAAACAGAGCGCGGAAAAACGTTGAGCAACCATTGCTGACGTCATAATACCGGTACGGGCGACTGGCAGTGCACTCAGCTCGCTCTCATCCCATTCTGTGTTAATACATACGGTGTGTGGTTCGCTTGGCAGTTTCGTTAATCATTGTTTTTATGTCTAAATGGGTCGAAACCGAAGATTGTACAAATATTGAATAGTTCCAGACTGCAAAAGTACCTCAGGATCGACTCCGAATAAAATATTTATTTCATTACCGAAAAATGAAAAGTTTGTGTGATGTTATCCACGGTTTCCCCAGCCACGGTATGCAACTCAATACCACCTTCGTTTTTCTTTGGATGCACGTCTAGGGGGTTGTAAAATATTATTATTTGAACATTTAGAGCACAATTCTCAACTTTATGCCGGAAATAAATTCTGCCCCATCTAAATGTTCGTGTTCACAAAAAATTCGAAATACGACGGCGACAGGGACCTATAAGCAGTTAAGAACCACTCTAGTTTTTCTTTGGTTTTCCATCTAGAGGGTTTTAAATATTATTATTTGAACATTTAGAGCAGAATTATAAAATTTATGCTGGAAAAAATTTCTGCCCCATCTAAACGTACCCGTTCACAAAAATTTCGAAATACGTCGGCGAGAGGGACCTATAAGCAACTCAGAACCACCCTCGTTTTTCTTTGGTTGCCCGTCTAAGAGGTTATAAATATTATTATTTAAACATTTAGAGCAGAATTTTCAAATTTATGTCGAAAAAATAAATTCTACCCCATCTAAACGTTCCCGTCCACAAAAATTTCGAAATACGTTGCGAGAGGCACCTATAAGTAATTTATTTAAATAATAATATAGACGGGCAATCAAAGAAAAACGAGGGTGGTTCTGAGTTGCTCGCACATACACGTCGTCGCATACATCCACAAGTACCGAGTCTAGTACGTTGGGTACATTTGTACACAAAATGGAAGGCAAAATTACGTCATTGAGAAAAATCCGAAAATGTATTTAGATATTCCAAGACATTCTATGTTTATAATAAATATGTTGTGTGAAAAATGCATTTCAACAAGACTTGATGTATATCTCTTATACACTTTCTATTTATACACTTAAAAATATAGATATATAATATAGGTAAAAGTATAGCAAATATCTACACATCTCTCCGTCTGCTCGCGACTTGATCGCCGAGTGGCCGGTATCGTGACGTCATTAGCTGTTCTCTCGCAGTGTTGACCTTTTTAAGGGTCTTACAAATTCAGAATTAAATATATCACTTATTATTAATCCTATTGACCTAATTTTTTTAAGATATAATTAGGTGGTTAAATACTATCAGAACATGAAAGAAAAAGTTTAAAATTATATATCACTGAATGGGCCTATTGTAATAACATATAAAAAGTGTTTTCGTATAATTTTATAAAAAATGTATTACATTTATTACAGAAAATTTAATAATATCTATTATTCTATTGAATTATATAATTTGGATCTACCTCTGTTTGTAGTAAATAGTAGCATATATTGTGAAAATATTTACTAAAACGAATTTAAAACATGTTGTGTTTTTATTTAAACTTGTTTATAGAAATTTGAATAAAAATAGCGATATTGCCTTCGCAATTAGAATTCTTTGTTCCACCTATGACTATTACACCTTTATTGTATCAGATTATTTACTTTAGTTCTCACATATTACGCAGACGTGTTAAGTGTTGTTCTTGGTGCTCATTCTGGTTGTGAATAATTGTATAAAACAAATATAACAATAAATTAGTTTGCTTGAAAAACTGGATATCAAAATTTCTTATTATTGGCACTTGTCAGATTCAAAATGTTAGTAATATCTAAAGAGATAAGAAGTTGTAGGTAATAATTGTTGTTCAACAGTATTCCTTTGTTGCCTGCACTTGATTATTTATATTTTATTTCATTACTGTATTGTTTCCTTCCTACTTATATTTGTTGCTTGGATAAATGTTCGTAGATATCTATGGAATTTGGAGATTCTATTAATATACAGAGTGTTCTACAAGCTCTAACCTTGACAGATGGTAGCTGGGTTAATTTCAAACATTTCGATTCGTTTTTGTTTAGAAGTATCAAGCACTTAAAAAAATATAATTTCATATTTCAAAGTAGCCTGATAAATAAAAAAGACGGTTTCTATAACAATAATTATAATTTGTGTCATTTTGTTTATTTATTTGACACTTAGCGTTAAAGTGCTAAATAAAAAATGCATTTATTTACAACTGCAGAGTATGCAGATATTGTCTTTGTATATGGGCACTCCAATGGAAACGCCAGTCAATCAGCCCGAGAATACCGACGAAGATACCCAAATAGACATCAACCTGCCCGCACAGGCTGTAGTGTATCATTTTGTAGACTTCGAGAAGGTAACCCCGCTCCAAAAAAGGCCAGTCGTCCTACTGAAGTGAATGTACAAATTGAAGAAGATATAATAGATAACGCTTCAATTAGTAATTGTTAATTTGGTTAATAATGTTTAAACTTTAAACACAAATAATAATTATTATTATAGCAATCATCACTTTTATTTATCAGGCTATTTTGAATTAAATATGAAATTATATATTTTAAAATGCTTGTAATTTATAAACAAAAACTAATCGGACCTATGTCCATATAAAAAAATTGTTTGAAATTAACCCAGCTACCATCTACCAAAATTTGCCGTACAGCTTGTACAACACCCTGTATATTTACCATAATTATAGCAACATAGAAAGGGAATGTATTTAACAAATTTGTAGTATACAGGGTGTTCCTAAATAAGTGTCGCAACGGAAAACTGTAAATTCCTCTTGAAAAATTAAACATTATTTTCCTCTTCCATTTTTCTCTCCGGGTTTTCGTTTTCGAGATACACGGTGTCAAAACTTTAATTTTTTTAAATTTTTTTGCCAATATCTTAGGAACCGTTTGAACTACAGTACTGAGTTTTTGTACACGCATTACCACTAGTAATAGCTACTTTTTCGCACTCTTCTCGAATTCATTGAACGTGCCAGTGGTGGAGATTTTAATGTATCGTAAGAGTTTTTCCCCTCTAACTTTTACGCCACTGGAAAAATTAACATTTGACAGCAAATTCTGAAGCCTCAATGAATTTTACACAAAAAGAGTTCTCTTGGTTCATTGCTCTAAAGTCAACCGTTTTCAAGAAAAATGACTTTATGAACAAAAACAAACATTTTGCTAACGTTTCGAAAATCTTTTGTAATTTAAAAGATGAGTAGTAATAATTAAAAATATTAACACACTTTAACAGCATTTGCAATTATTAAGTAGCTATTAATAGTGGTAATGTGTGTACAAAAGCTCAGTCCTGTAGTTCAAACGGTTCCTAAGATATTGGCAAATATCTGAAAAAAAGTTTTGACTCTGTGTATCTCGAAAACGAAAGCCTGGAGAAAAAAAATGGAAGAGGAAAAAATGTTTCTCTTTAGGAATTTACAGTTTTCCATTGCGACACTTATTTAGGAACACCCTGTATATTTTATATACAATTTGTTCGAAATGTGTGATACAAATTTAAATTAATTGTATTTTCTGTACATATGTTTAAATTATAGATAACATTGTTACAGTTGTATACATTTTTAATATAATAGTTAGTTCCTGTTGCGTGCAGAAATGTATTTTATTTTTATATAAAATTATCTTTGAATTTAAAAAAATTCTACCGTCTCGTTTTACAAATACGAAATGTCGTTGGTTCAACTAATTTTTCATATAAATTTTTTTCTCCTTTAGTAAGGGTTCATTGACAAGATCTTTGATAAATATTTCAATGGAAAACTTAATTCCGTCAAAGATCTCGATCATTTCCAAAAAAAATTTGAGACAGTGACAGAGTATAAATTAGAGGTTAATAAATTCTCGCGACAAACATTTTACCGCACAACTGTAACAACTCCTCCTCTCCCTCATTAACGGGCATACGTACTACTCGCAGAACATTACGTAAGCTTCGTCACAACCCATTTGTTTCTCACATAATCCCGCGCCGCGACGGACCCACACTCCGGCGAGAAACAAAGGAACTTCCCGGCGATGCCTACCGCATCCGGACGAAAAAAAACGGGATGGTCCACGCACGCAGATAAAGACCTTCGGGGCGGGAGGACGCAGAAGGGGACCCGCGGGGCCTTATCGGAAGGCAACGCGTCGGGGACGGCAATCGGGGGCACCGCGACGCCGACTGAGAGCGACTGACTGAGGTCGGGCGGCCGCGCGCGCTGTTATAAGGCGAAACGGCAGAAGTGGTCTCTCCCGAGCGCACCTGTAAATCGCGACTGTGGATTTTTCCGCAATCCGCCTAGACCCGAAAAGCGAGAGTTCGCGTGAATCTTCCGACGTTTGTGAGCGGATGAAGTGAAATACACAAGGAGCTCAAAAAACATTTTTAACCGTCAAAACATTATACATATTGTCAGAAACACACTAATTATCAGCGAATATTATAATATATTACATTAAATACAAGTTTTTAAATTATAATATAAACGGTTTATAAAGCACTTAAAACAGCTAGTTAATAAGGGCGTCTGCCGTCGAATGGTGAATGCCGAGTGTCGAATGGTGAATGTGTGGTTCCATGTGTCTTATCAGTCTTATCTGTCCTAGCCGAGGAATTTGTTTATTTTACTTAGCCCTTGCCTCTTGGGTTAAGTGTTCACATTATCGGTCATCGCTCGATTTCTAACAATATATAACAAAAAACAGTTCCTAACAACTATAAAACCTTTACAGATCTTAAGCGACGAAATTTTTACTGTTTCCTTGGTATAACTGTCATTACTTTAAATGCGGCAATGCGCAGATCGAGAAGAGAGTCCGTAGTAGGAATGACAAAGACAGAAGGTTTTAATGGTTAGGCAGGTATGCACTATATAAAAATTTTGCTTCTAAATATAATATATACAACACATATTAGTTTGCATATATTTCTTGTGTTTAATGCATGGCAATTAACTTTTTATTTGAATAAAAGTGTCTATTTATTCATTTAAGAGCTTGTAAAATGATGGATGAAATCTGGCAACATTGCCCTGGCGTGGTGTTAAAAGTTGAGTCAACTGTCATTACTGTCAACTGTGCTTTGCGCGTATTCCGTAAACATGAATGAACATCCAAGATACAAAGAAAAAGTAATTACTGAAGAGCAATATAAAATGCGTATGAAACAGAATGTCAATTGATGAGAAGTAAAATGTCCAAACCGAGAATCCATATGATAACTGTCAAGAAGCTCAGTGTATGATAGTGAGACCGACTGAGACGTCCCATTGTCAAATTGAAGATTATGACGTCGTTTTGCAAAGTGATCCTTTCAATTTTTGGTTTAAATTGCTATTATATTGCATTAGTTCACGAAAAATTTATTTAATATTAATTATTACTACATATGTTTTCGACTGCAATAATTTTATAGTCTATAATCGAACTATTCAAATATAGCGCGTCAGTCGAAGCGTTAAATACAGCGGACAGTGTTGCCGTATTTCCTTTCATTGGATCAGATGTTTGTTCAAATTTGTCAAAACGTTATATATTCATTCCATGCATTATCTCAATAATTACATTGTAAGTGCAAATTTTTATTGTTTTAAAATGTTTAGTAATATTTAATTCTTTAATTACAATTTTATTTTCTCGATTCTAACTATTTTTAAAAGCAATATTCACGTTTGATTAAAGTTTTTCCCAACTCGCATAAGAGCCTGTGTAAAAGCCCATAATTTTTAATATCATTTTTCAAAAGAACTATATTGGCAATCGATCTGATATTTTTACACGAGGCAGTTGGTATATTTATTAACAGATTTCAATTATTTTGAAAATTTTCTTGCCATTTTTTTTTCGGTATCGAACCTCCTTAAGTCTGATAAACATACAGGGTGAGGTGGAATTCACAAATTAAATACGAACACGGCTTAAAAAATAGTAACATAAAATCGTTTGTAAAAATTTGAAACAATTCTAAAAGAATATTTCATATTCGATTAGTATTTTTAATAATTTTTTTTATGTATATCTTTTTAGAAAACAGAAAATAATTATTTTAAAACATAAATTAGTTTTACTTTACAGTTACTAACGTATTCCTATCCGCTTAGCAATATTAGTTAATATTTAATAAATCATAATAAAAATATATATTTTTTTAGGAACAATGGAATATTCAAAGGAGAAAACTATGAAACTTCACTTGTTAATCAACAAATTGCAAACCTTTACTATCACAGCAAAATGAATATAATGTGAACCTACAACAGTTTATTATTGTTTTTCATTTAAATACAGAGTAAAATAAACATAGACAGTTTACTTTTTATTATAGATAAAATAATATTACGAAAAAGTTACATTGATTTACAAACCACTGCACTTCGCTGCAAATTCAACTTCTTAAATTACTATATTTGCGATAAAACATTACATATTATGTTCAAAATGATGTCCTTTACTAGATATCCACAAATTTACTCTCTTGTGCATATTTTCATACACATTTTGCAGTTGTTGTTTTGATATACAAGGTGTTTGGAAAAGTTGGTACAAAATTTAAGTTTCTATAAACATTGGACCTCAGGAGCACCGTTACTGAGATATGGCCCTCCAAAGGGGTCTTATCATTTGGATATTTTTTAAAATAACTTTCTTTCTGATTAAGATAACGGAATGAAAATTGCAGGTAATAATTATAAGGGTCTTTAACTACCATAAGTTTCATCAAAATCGGTTATAAATAAGTATATAAGTCGCTTCATCAAGAAATTGGACAAGTGTAATGCACCAAATCTGCTGTCAAATTAGAGCATGTTCTAATTTTCGTCAATTTCTTCGTGAAGTTCGGAAGTACCAACCCAACAGATTTCCACCCTCAGATCAGTAATGAGGTTATGTTATTGGAATATGTAAATAATTGTATAGCGTCGTACTAGTTTTGCATTGTTTTTATTGATTTGTTACTTACAAACCCTAATATTTATATAATATGTGTCAGAACGGTACAGCTGTTGTATCACTACAATTATGAGTGGAAAGGTGACATTTTTGAAATTTATTTGCTTCTTTGATTCGTTGGTAGAACTGATTCATACGTCTAAAAAACTTGACAAAGTCTGTAGCAGTGTAAAACCACACTGTTTACCAATAAATTCGTGAATTAATTCATAAAGAACTTCGTCAATTTATTGATGATTAAATTGTCAATGTAAAACAGCTATTAGTTGTGATCTTTGTGCTTGACTTTGCACTTCATTTACAACCATGAACCATCATGCTTTTACTAACCGTGAATATGCCGATATGCATTTTATTTATGGTTTGTGTAATGGAAATAGTCTGACGCTCAAAAAGAGTATCGGCAACGTTTCCCTGATAGTAGGCAACATTCTGCAAAATTGTTTGGAAAAATGTAAAGTAAAAGCATGATGGTACGTGGTTGTAAAAAAATAGAATGAAATGCAAAGTTGAGTACAAAAATCACAACTAAGAAAATAAAGAAACATAAGAATTTAAATCAAAGCACGCGAAAGTGACAATCATTAGTATCATTACAATGAAACTGTCACTATGAAAGATGCCTACTATGTAAAAATGTTTTAAAAAATGTTACTGTTCTGAGCCATACATTATTTAAAAAATAATTATTTCTGACTAAACAACGCAGACTTCGAAAAAAAAGTAGAGACATTTTTTCTTCAAACACAAATTATTATTCTTATTATTCATGTTTTCTATATATCGCTCACAGTACTGTGATCGTCTTTCATAGTCTGGGAAATATTCCTGGACAAAAGTTGCCTTGTATGAGTGTAAATGCAATTGTTTTTTTTTAAAGCTTTATGACATGTACCAACAATTAAAAGCCCTAAAATGAAAATTTTAGGTTATTAACTATACTTCAATCTAATCTAAAATTCAAATAAAGTTGAAATGTTTTAGAGACAAACTGACTTTGAGAATATTTGCACGAACTTAACAAAAAAAATACCTGTTCGAGCAGACAACTTTGATACGGACATTGTAGGACTGATTAATTTGTTTCTGTATATTATCGATGAAATTTTCTGTAAGTACAGTTGGTCTGCCCGTTGATTTTCCTTTGCAATCCAGTGTTTGGTTTCAAATCTTTTGGCAATAGCACTTTTCGGTTTAAGAAAGTATCGTAGTCAATGTTTACATAAAATGTCAAATTAATCAACTGTTCTTGCAGCGCAAAATTTACAGCCGTCCGCAAATAGTCCACAACCGCGCATGCGTAACAAAAACAGTTTACAAACTGTCAGAAATTAACTCCAAACACAAAGTAATTATCGCAACACTATGCGAAATAAATGACACATTACAATTTGTGCGCAGAGAACAATCCAAATGTCGTATTCCACCCTTCGAGCGAGCTTCAGGATTTCAGAACACCCCGTATATTCATAGAAGTCATAATCTTGTACCTACGGATATGCCGGAGACCGCTGAATTGAAAAGGAGGCGAAACAATCATATTCACCTACCTTTCCAATTCAAACCAAAAACCCGCCACGGTTGTNAAAACAGCTATTAGTTGTGATCTTTGTGCTTGACTTTGCACTTCATTTACAACCATGAACCATCATGCTTTTACTAACCGTGAATATGCCGATATGCATTTTATTTATGGTTTGTGTAATGGAAATAGTCTGACGCTCAAAAAGAGTATCGGCAACGTTTCCCTGATAGTAGGCAACATTCTGCAAAATTGTTTGGAAAAATGTAAAGTAAAAGCATGATGGTACGTGGTTGTAAAAAAATCGAATAAAATGCAAAGTTGAGCACAAAAATCACAACTAAGAAAATAAAGAAACATAAGAATTTAAATCAAAGCACGCGAAAGTGACAATCATTAGTATCATTACAATGAAACTGTCACTATGAAAGATGCCTACTATGTAAAAATGTTTTAAAAAATGTTACTGTTCTGAGCCATACATTATTTAAAAAATAATTATTTCTGACTAAACAACGCAGACTTCGAAAAAAAAGTAGAGACATTTTTTCTTCAAACACAAATTATTATTCTTATTATTCATGTTTTCTATATATCGCTCACAGTACTGTGATCGTCTTTCATAGTCTGGGAAATATTCCTGGACAAAAGTTGCCTTGTATGAGTGTAAATGCAATTGTTTTTTTTTAAAGCTTTATGACATGTACCAACAATTAAAAGCCCTAAAATGAAAATTTTAGGTTATTAACTATACTTCAATCTAATCTAAAATTCAAATAAAGTTAAAATATTTTAGAGACAAACTGACTGAGAATATTTGCACGAACTTAACAAAAAAAATACCTGTTCGAGCAGACAACTTTGATACGGACATTGTAGGACCTTGATTTATTTGTTTCTGTATATTATCGATGAAATTTTCTGTAAGTACAGTTGGTTTGCCCGTTGATTTTCTTTTGCAATCCAGTGTTTGGTTTCAAATCTTTTGACAATAGCACTTTTCGGTTTAAGAAAGTATCGTAGTCAATGTTTACATAAAATGTCAAATTAATCAACTGTTCATGCAGCGCAAAAAAACAGTTTACAAACTGTCAGAAATTAACTCCAAACACAAAGTTATTATCGGAACACTATGCGAAATAAATGACACATTACAATTTCTGCGCAGAGAACAATCCAAATCGTTTTGTCATATTAAGAATAAGTAAAAATTGTGGTTTTATTTATTTACATTGCAATACAAGTTCCATTACTGTTCCTTTTCCGCTACAGACTTAATATTCTTCAAAAGAAGCGATTTTCTAATGAAAAAAGTTACAAATAAGCCACATTACGTTATTACAGCGATTATTCTCGCTTCCCGTGTGACGGCAAAAACTGCTTAATACCCTTGCTGTCCCGCAACGCCCTCCGGGCACTATATTCGTGTACAGCTTAGTCCGCATTTGAATATTTCTACCGCAGAGTATCAAAAGAACGGGCCCGGCTTTGTGAACGGCCTTCCTCCAAGGGACGCATTACATCAGCTTTGAACCGGCGCCGTTCCATACGCTCGCGCATAATTTCCAGGGGCGGAATTATCTTTGAGCCTAAATCACCTAAACTAAATATAGCGAAGTAGCGAGGCAACGTATTAGGGGCCAATAACTGACGTATTAGGACGAAGGATAACGCAAAGTAATAGTTATGGCTGTTGTAAGTAACCGTCACTAAATTATTTATAACCTAATAGTAGATATAAGGTACTTGCGAATAATTGTCCTCAACAATAATTATAAAGCCTATTGGTTATGTAAAAAGTAAATAAGGTAATACAAGAAAAAAAGAATTATAACTAAACCATATTTAAATTTTTGTACGCGAATCACTTCGTGATGTAGATAATCTAAAATATGTAAAAAAAGAGCAGTGCATGCTTTGTGCCTTGTACTCTTATGTAGATTAGTTGATGCCCTTGAACGGTGTGCGGAGGTTCTGGCTCCACAATCTTCTCTTCAATACCTTTTTTTCTGCATTTCTGTTCTAATTCTCAAGCACTCATACTTTGTTTTGGTCATAAATTTTCCTTTCTACCAACTNTGCCTTGTACTCTTATGTAGATTAGTTGATGCCCTTGAACGGTGTGCGGAGGTTCTGGCTCCACAATCTTCTCTTCAATACCTTTTTTTCTGCATTTCTGTTCTAATTCTCAAGCACTCATACTTTGTTTTGGTCATAAATTTTCCTTTCTACCAACTCTCTTCTTCACCCGACATTTTATAGGTTAAGCAATCAACTGTGCGAGCGATCACATAACAATGTATACCTATATACATGACAAGGACTACCAACTTACAAAAATAATAAACTCAGCATACCCGTGCGCTGTTGCCATGTTTCTGTTGCAACTGTTGGAATTTATTTATGCATATGGGGTAAAAAATAATAATTGAGAACTGGAAATTTTCTGTTTATTATGAAATCTTATTACAAACATTTTATTCAAATTGACCAATACTTTTTGAGATATTTGCGCCTAAACATGTTCACTTTTAGCCCAAAAAATTCATGTTTTTGAGCCATTTTTCGCGAATATCTCAAAAATTACAAGTTTTATCAAAAAAATTATCATAAGCAAAAATGAAGGTAATTACATAGCAAAGAGACTGCTTTTTTTTTAATTTTTGTAGGTGGTATAGAACCCGAGTTATGACTCCCAGAAGTGGAAGTTGAATTTCGAAGAAAGCTATAATCGAAACGTTCAACGTCCTGTAGCGAAAAAATTTAAGGTTTTTCGAGGAAAACTTTAGTAACACCTATTAAAGTTCTTGAAAAGACCTTTAAATTGAATGGCGGTAGAAGTCGTTAGCATGAAAACTAATGAAGTTACAATCAAAATAAAATGATTGTCTTGATTTTTGAGAGAAAAAAATCGGTATTAAAATGAATGACTTGACGGAAAAAAAAATTAAAACGTATTCCTTCTACTTTAATTATGTATTAACAGTAGATTCTGGGAATTTGAACGCCCAAATTAAAAAAAAATAATAATTTACTTTTGAATAAAATTTTTAAATTTTTTACAAAATCGCCTTTTTTTCAAAATATTTCAAAAACTAACAAAGTTATAAAAATAATAGAATAATATATTGTAGGTTTTTTCTTACTGAACAATTTGCTTTTTTTATTTTTGTAGGACAAAATTTGACTGAATTATAACCGTTAGAAGCTCAAAACTAAGCTCCAAGACTGCCTTTCCTGAGCCCTTTTAGCTTACAAATCTAAAAAACGAATTGCTCAACAAAACTGCCAATCACAGAACTTAAAGTGCTTTAAATTCCCTACAAAATGGTTTTTTGAGTAAATTTATAACTTTAAAACTACAAAAGTTATGGTAAAAAAATTAATCGCATTTTTTTCGATAAAATTTTCGGTGCGGGTAAATTACCATCATCTTTGTGTATTTTGGAGCACTTGTGAACTGATTTGAGTAAGTATTTTAATAATATACATACACACACGTATCCATTTATAATGTATATAATTTTTTTTATTTGATATTAATTTAATAAAAAAATATTAAGAATAAATTCAATAAAATAAAAAAATAATTATATCATCATACTCTCAAATAATTTTTAGGAAATTTTTCTATAAGGGTAGGGTTTTTTATGAGGTCTTCCATAAGGGTTTTTTGGGTGGCAGAAAAGTTGCAATAGATCATTTGAAAACCAATAAAAATACATATGCATACCATTAAAACACCTCAAGCTTTCAATAATATTTTTTTGTTTATTTTATTATAAGGGATGGTTTTTAAGGGTTGCAACTTTGTAATGAGTCGCAAGCTTTCTAATAAATAACAAAAGAAATGCAATACATTGTGAATGCACCAAAAGAATATTTTAAATTATTAAAAACTTTTTTTTCTATTTTATTAGCCATGGAAGGTTAGTTTTTAAGGATTTTTAAAAGTTGAAAAGTATTTAAATTTCAAAAATTATATTAAAAAACATGAAAGGAACTTTATCCAACATATTTGAACATGAATTGAACCTTTAAAATACGTAAATCTGCGATTTTCGCATTTTTTTCGTACAAGGGTAGTTTTCACCCCCCTAAATAGAAAAAAGCACACATCTAGACAATATAACTTTTGAAGTGGGGCGTCAGATGAGCTTGTATGCAAATTTTCAGGAAAATCCATCATGCAGTCCGAAAAATTTTGGAAGCTTTTACTTTATTTTCGCCTTCAGTGACTGACTAATACAACTGAAATAATACTGGGTCCAATACAGATTCTTGCGGAACACCTCATACTGATTTCGGTTATATTTATAGTATCACTATAATTAATGGAAACATATTGTTTTCTTTTAAAAAGAAAATTGTCCCCCCGTCTAAGGCGTAGTACAGTTTGTCTGGTAGTTTATTATGATTGACACAGTCGCTAATGACTATCCTATTGTTCTGAATTTCTATTTTTACAGAATGATACCTTGGTCCCATTTTTCTTCCCGGTAATACCCCATAAACAAAAGTGGTGTTTAACCTTATAAACCCACATAATTCCAATAAATATTTAGGACCCCAATTGCGTGCAGCGCGATAAAACTCGCGCCTGTAATCCCGGAAAAGCACGCACAAAGGACTAAGGAAAATTATCGGGGATTCGCGTACGGCTATCAGCCGAAATTAGAAGTTGGACGAGTGGATGCGGGGGGAATTTTAAGTCTTCGGCATTTCCTCAAACGAAAAATCAGCGAGCTATAAAACGTTTACTTAGTTGTTTTTGGTTGTATTACATACAACATTTAAATTGGTGGTTGTAATTTGACAGTGTGATTTTTGCAATTATCGTTATTTTCTTTGCAACGCATATATTTCCATTTGTAATTGACAAAAATTTATATTTAAAGGATATTTCAAATTTTAAATAAAAATTTTATGCTTATAATAATTTTTCTTTAAATATAATTGTACGGTTGTAACAAATGAAAAATTGAATATCTACAAAATGTAACCTAGAAAATCTAGACGACTTATCCGAATATTAGTTATTTTATGTTGTACACGGAAAAAAATTATATAGTATTTTCAATGAAAGACGTATACTTGGCAACCTTTAGATTCATTTAATATTAATTATAGTTGATTTAATAGCATATAATACCATCAATGAAATATTTAATTTTGAGTCAAAAATATATTTTCCATTAGAGACTAAATATTTGTAAAATTGATGTAATTAACTATGATGATTACATAAATGATAATTGTTGCTTATTGAATGCAAAAATTAAACGTTGATCAAACAATTATTTGGGATTTATTGAAATATTTCTTTTATTTCCATCAATAATATATTTTTTTATTCTATATTTAAAATGTATTTACTACAAACAGTAAATAATTTATTATATAACTAGTATTCTTAAGATAAATGAAACTCTTATTACTTGAAGTATATCGACTTCTGATTCAATGATTGCTATAGTTGAAATATATTTGTTACCGTGATTCTATGAGTTATGGAATCGCGCCATCATCATCCACCGTTGTACGTTCTCATAACGTTTTATAAAAAAACTCATTTGGGTTCAGACCTATTGATATTTAGTAGTTTAGTGGGCTGCTAATAATATGCAATTTTAGAAGGTTTGTATTAAAGAATTATAATTCATATTAGTAAAGTAATTAGTAGTTATTATTTACCAGTGACAATACATATTTTACGACTACAATCTAGAGGAGTTGATTCTTGGTGTTTGCAGGTAGGCAGATTGTATAAAATCAGCACTAGTTAAAACATAAATAGTAATATCTAAAATATAAATGTTTTGGTATTTTGAAATCGTAGGTAGATACGATAATAGTAAGGTTAGGTTAAGTATATGTAATGCGTCCCATATTTTTGAAATAGTATTTTCTACAAAGACGAATAATTATGAACATTTAATATAACTGAATAATCTAAGGCTTATCAAGTAATAGAAATGTTATGTCTAATACCACCTGAGTATTTTCAAAGATGCCGAAGTAAAAAGCAGAAACAGGTACAAAAAACGGTCAAAATTTACGAAATATACGTACTTTTTAAACATAACAGCTCTTTAAAGTTACTGTTTTATTTGAGCAAGGTCTTGTTAAAATTCTCTGTCGGTAAGAGTTTTCGAGAAAAATGGAGATTTTAATATTTCGGCGCATGCATAATCGCAAAAAATTAAAAAAATTGGTAGTAGTTATTTGCTAATTATTTACGTAATATTTTTTCTAATTACAAATTAAGGTTATAAAGAGTTTATTTCTAAAGTACATTTTAATTAATAAACAAATAATAGTGAAATTAAAATATGTATTTCTTGTATAAATTTATCACCAAAAATGTTTCTCAAACAATAATAATTTTAATTTCCTTTTTTCACTTATTTTTTAGACGCTTGATCAAATCAAAATAAATTCCCCGAGTGCATAAAGTAGCAGTACAAGCAATGACGATCATCTTATTGTTCCAACTGAAAACAGAACATTATCGTTCTATGGTACTAAAGATTAAGTGATAAGCAAGATCTGTATTTTATTTTTATATACTCCAATATTAAAAAAATAAAATATCATTCACTTGCATACTTATTAATGTTTTATAATCCAAAAATTAAATTTATACGATATCTCGGAAATGGTTAGAAAAAATGAAACTGTGGGACCTTAGGCAATCTTTAGGGAGGCAGGGTATAAGAATTTTTTATCTGAGCTTCCCCTAAACAAGGACCGTTTTTATTAGGTGGGAATAGAATTGATTTTTTTTTATTTTTTCCAAAATGATGCATTTAGTGAAACGATTTTTTGTAGAAACTTACAATTAATGCTAACCTGGATGACTTTTAATTGAATTATATAGTGTTATTTCATTAGTTCTACGCTTCTGCCAGAATTGTTTTTGTATTTGCTTCCATTTTTGAAAAAAATTTAAAAAACTTGATTTGTACTCCTACCTAAAAAGAGCTCTAACTTTTTAAATGGGGCTCTGATAAGAAAACTTGATATGAAATAGCCTCCTTAAAATTGCATAAAGACGCCACATTTTCGTATTTTCATAATTAATTCCTGTAATTAAATAAATACACGTTCTAATTGCATCGAGAACTTCATGTAAATGTGACAATGATAAAAACGTATACATTTCATAATATCCTATACTGCAAACAATAATAGCTTATCATTAGAACAATAGTTAATTGTATATGTTTCAAAAATATTACAACTTTTGTCCAAAATGTCTTATAACTGACTGAACGATAGTTTAATGCTAAAACAATAATTGTTGATAGAATAAAGAATAATAGTATTCCATTGAATCGTTAATGATTTTCAAAAGAAGCTTATAATTAAAATAATGAAATGTTAATTTTAATTTTCAATAACAAAGTTATGTTTGAACCGAACAAAGTTATGTCCGAGGAATACTGAGCATAGTGTGCCATTGGTTGAATAGGCATATAATTGGGAACAGGATAGCGTTTTCTCAGTGTAGGAAATTAAATTACCTACAATTTAAGGTAGGCACCTAGAGTTATTTTTCACTAATTTGTTAACCATAAAATATAGGTTGAACGCGGAAGGAGTGACAATTGTTTTTAAAATAGTGATAGACACAAATTTTATCAAATTTTCGTACAATTTTCTTTGATTATTTTGGAAAATCTACAATATATCGGTAATAATTTCATAATTATAAAAATAATCACAATTTAAACGTTGAATTCCCATACAATTTGTGCACGACTCCATTTTAGGAACTATTGTGTGAATTTTCATGACAATTTTTTTCGTGCATACCGAACTAAAGAGCACTAGGCCCATGAACTCTATAACTTTTTAAAAAATCAACAGTCATTCTAGATTCTCTTTTGTTTGGGCGCTCTAGCCTATAATATTACAAATAAAAAAACATTTTTTTCTTAAAATTTTTTAGACACAAATTTAACAATGAGGACACACAAACACAGAGTAGCATCATTAAAGACTATGCGTCATTATCTTCAATGACACAGACCCACAAAAAAAAAGTATCGGATCTGGTATTCAGACCCATGTATTTCCATGTATNAATACTGAGCATAGTGTTTCATTGGTTGAATAGGCATATAATTGGGAACAGGATAGCGTTTTTTCAGTGTAGGAAATTAAATTACCTACAATTTAAGGTAGGCACCTAGAGTTATTTTTCACTAATTTGTTAACCATAAAATATAGGTTGAACGCGGAAGGAGTGACAATTGTTTTTAAAATAGTGATAGACACAAATTTTATCAAATTTTCGTACAATTTTCTTTGATCATTTTGGAAAATCTACAATATATCGGTAATAATTTCATAATTATAAAAATAATCACAATTTAAACGTTGAATTCCCATACAATTTGTGCATACGTTGAATTCCCATACAATTTGTGCACGACTCCATTTTAGGAACTATTGTGTGAATTTTCATGACAATTTTTTTCGTGCATACCGAACTAAAGAGCACTAGGCCCATGAACTCTATAACTTTTTAAAAAATCAACAGTCATTTTAGATTCTCTTTTGTTTGTGCGCTCTAGCCTATAAATGGTGGTCATTAGCAATTACAAAAAAAAAAACATTTTTTTCTTAAAATGTTTTGAGGAAGTTTAGGCATAAATTTACCAATGAGGACACACAAACACAGAGTAGCATCATTAAAGACATTATCTTCAATAATCACAGCCCCACCAAAAAAAAAAGTATCGGATCTGGTATTCAGACCCATGTATTTCCATGTACTTTTTTCCGCTGAATCCGAATTTGCCTTCAGATTTGGCTCAACGAGTCTGAGTTTTCGGGAAAATTAATAAAACAGGTCAAAATTCACAAAAAACGTCATTTACGATCGACGAAAGTTATAAAAAATCAAATTATTCTACCAGCTCACTAGACGTATTATTTTTCACAAATAGATCAAAATGCTTAAAAACGTCATATTCATGGCATAATTCGTGTTGCAAAGTTCTGGATCTATCTTTTTATCCACCCACCCATTTATGAATTCATACATCTTTCTATCTATAGTACGATCGTAAACGATGCAAAGTAGAGCAAAAAATTGTCGGTCTTTTATCAAAGGAAAATCGTGTCATCATTTTTAGGAGGCGTAAGATGAACCGTTTCAAATTTAAAATGAAATTGAATGTAAAATCTGAAATACCGCCGCATACGCACTGTGTTCTGGTACTAGCTGTAGTCGGCCAGGTGCATCGAGTGTACGAAGTGGTCGGTTATACGTCAAATACTAACCTGGCGAGCTTGATCGTAGAGCAGGGAACAATAAACAGTGGCGCGTACAGAGGTGAAATGTAGCACATATGTGGAATTTAAATAACGAATTGGATTTATAATAAATTACATTTAAAACAAATAGTTTATGAGAATAAAGGGATTTTTGTAGGAACAGGNAAAACGAAAATATTCAAATTGATAGCGGCGATATAGCGCTTTGACAGATGACGTTTAAGTTCATTTGCTATACGCTACGCCCTACGTCCAAATTTTCAGAACCAACTTGACCACGTTTTTATTTGAACGCTCGTTATAACTTTCGTCGATCGTAAATGACGTTTTTTGTGAATTTTGACATGTTTTTTGAATTTTCCCGAAAACTTAGACCCGTTGGGTTAAATCTGAAGGCAAATTCGGGTTTAGCGGAAAAAAGTACATGGAAATACAAGGGTCTGAATACCGATACTTTTTTTTGTGGGGCTGTGTAATCATATCAATAAAATTTCTTTGTTTTTGATATTTTGACTCTATTCTAGAATAGAAATATTAGCTAATAGCTGTCTTTGACACTTCGAGGATATTTCCAGCAATTCCAGTAACAATATTTTCTTCCTGGGACATTACTGGGCACAAAATTATCCAGTGTCGCTGCTACTAGCGAACTCCCTAATTCTTCCGGTTTCCGGTAGAGAATTTACTACATAAAGAACAACATTACATAACCTCGGTTAGGAACTCTATCTTCGTATGTTCATTAATAAACCAATCACGGAACTCGGCATTATAATCAGTTCGTGCACGGCCGGAACCGGCGCCATTACAGCGGAGGAAACGAAGTTACAAGGGCAACTTTTCAATTTAATTACTTAAGTCGGCGTTTTACCTCGGGCCAACGCTATTAACTCCGGTTTGGATTTTGGGAGTTTGTTTTAGCAATTATGGGCGTCGGGACGAGCCCGGGTCTTTTGCTCGAAAACATATGCGCGGTTTAACCCCGTTGGAGCTACCCTACCCGCGTAGTGTTCGAATTTGAGTGCCGCCGCTCCCGCCTGATGTCCCGCGCGGAACGAGGGTTTCAGCCTGTAAAAAAAATCGGCGGGAAGTACCTCGTATCTAAGGGGTACTNGTCAGACAAGCTGGTCCAATTTAATTCAAAAACAGAAAATAGATCAAAATGCTTAAAAACCCCATTTTCATGGCATAATTCGTGTTGCAGAGTTCTGGATCCATCTTTTTATCTACCCGCCCATTTATGAATTCATATATCTTTCTATCCAGTGGTTCATTCATGAATACGCATATTTATTCATCCACCTGTACCACCAATAAAACCCACCCATCCACCCGTCTACTTTTTGTGGTGAGAGATGAGATAACAACCTAGAAGATTGAGAATGCAATAAACTTGTAGAGTACTCTACTTTCTAAACAAAGGAAAACTATATCAACAAATCATTCTTATTTTTGTTGCTATAACGTGTTCTCTTTTCTTCAAAGGATCTATGCAATGGGTTACGCTTTCGTTTAGTCCCCCTATGTTTCGTTTCTCTTTTTAACAACCAACAAAAATCGGCCATCATGTTGTGATCCCATTTTTCTTTATATCGTTGTTCTATAACCTTCATATCCCGATGAGATCGTTCGGCTTGTTCTTCCTATAATCTCTAACATTTTCAGGAAATCAATCCAGATGTGAATGAAGGAAGTGCAACTTGTAGTCCATCAAACATCCCAGGTTTTGGAAGTCTTTAGAGTAGCTTATAGCGACCAACTTAACCTTATTTCTCAACGAGCTGCGTATAGCAGCTGTCAGTTTCAATAACGTTAATGACTATATAACTTTATTTTAAAGAATAATCGTGATAACAATAACAAACAATTAAAGGAGCTGCGGAAAGTGTCCCCCTCCTTGTTATAACAATAAATTAAAGCAGCTGCTGAAAGTGTCCCCCTCCTTGTTCCAAGCACTTTTCACATCTGTTCCTCAAAGAATTAAAGACATTTTCTAAGATGCTCGGGGTATTGTTAATTTCACGAATCTTGTCTATAAGTCGAGCCTGCAGATGGTTTAAATCAGGAATAGGCAGTTCAAAAATAGTGTTTTTAAGGTAAGGCCACAAAAAGAAATCACACGGCGTAATATCACATGACCTCGGTGGAAATTCATGTTCAGCATTGAGACTTATTAGTCGATTTTGGAAAACTTCCCTCAACATATTCATCGTCTCGCCTGCCGTATGTGCCCTTGCGCCATCTTGTTGAAAGTAAAAGTTTGTAATTTCGTTTTCTTCCAGCTGGTTAACAAAAGGAGCGATAATTTCTTCTCTATACCTTTGCGCAGTAAGAG